>NW_020837988.1:6433049-6442872 GCF_003676395.1 Aethalodelphis obliquidens
AAAAAAAAAAAAAAAAAAAAAAAACTCCATATATGTAAATTACCTTCCTCCCTCCCTCCCTTCCTCCCTTCTTCTCTCCTTCCTTCTTTCCTCCCTCCCTCCCTCTCTCTTTATCGTAATTGTTAAGAAGTCTATAAGGCACCACGACCTTTATTTTAATAGTTATAAGAGGGAGCATAGCTAGTTGCCTTCTACAGGTAAAACTCAACAGCACGTGTTGGTTGATTTCAGTGATGAAATGACCCGGTCGACCTCAGCTGCCTAATGCAAGCTGTAATAATGTGTATTTAATAACCACATAACGAAAACAAACTGTAAGGATGGTGGCTGTACCAGCCAGACATGTAACAGTTCAATAAGTAAAGCACCATGTTGGCATCGATGAGTTAGTGTGCGTAGGTGGATGAATCTGGAAGGCAAGTGAAGAGGAGGGATGACAGGTTATAAAGAACGAGCAGGGAGCCTGGATTGACAAGCGTCTCTGATCACCTAATACTCAATGCACTGAATTCAAGATGAAAGTCACCAGTGAGACTCACAGATACAGAGAACAAAGTAGCGGTTACCAGTGGGGAATGGGGAAGCGGGGAGGGGCAAGAAAGGGGCAGGGGATTAAGATAAATAAGCTACAAGGATATATAGTGCAGTGCAGGGAATATAGCCACTATTTTATAATAACTGTAAATGGAGTATAACCTTTAAAACTGGTGAATCACTACATTGTACACTTGTAACTTATATAATATTGTACGTCAACTATACTTCAGTAAAAAAGTCACCTGCAGAATATCGATTGGCTAAGCTGCTCTTCACTTCTGTAGAGGCAGAGCTGTCCTCACAGTGTGGGATCGGTCAGTGAGAGGGTCAGACATGTCCTAAACTTGTCAGATTATCAAACTCATGGGCTGTCTGCTGATCAAAAGGATATGGGGTCAGGAGAAAGGTCTGCATAAAATTCTCTACAAACGTCAGAGAAAGAGCTCTGGGGCTTTGGAAGCTCTTTCCGTTCATGTCACAAATGAAGTTGACACGGCGTCATCTTCACTAAGACCAGAGCCGGCCACTCAGCATCTTAGGGTCACCTTGGAAGGTGTGTGTGTGTGTGTGTGTTTGTGTGTGTGTGTGAGAGAGAGAGGATCAAAAATCCATACATCCATCCTTGGCCATCACGAACCACGTTTTTTGTACATGTGTCAGGGTGTATATCTGTGACTGTAGCTGTCAGAAAAAGTCCCCTCGGTGGAAGGGATTGATAGATATTGACAAGTTTCTCTTCAAAAAGGCCTTGCTCTCTTACTTTCTCGTCAAGAATACCCGAGAGCCCATTTCCCTTCACTCTTGCCAATCTTGGATATTTTCAGAACTCTTATTTTATTTTCAGTGTGATTGGAGAACATAGTATCCATTTGCATCCCCTCGTGAGTGAGGTTGAACCCATTTTCACGTTTATTTACCATTTTAAGTTCTTTCCCTGTGGACTACCCGTTGGACCACTTGGCCGTTGAGTTGTTCACCATTTTCTTATTGAGTTCCTACCTGAGCGCTTTGTAAATGAAGGCTCCTTGTCAAACGCCTGCAACGTTTCCTCCCCAGTTTGCCGTTTCGTCCTGAATTTGGGGTATTTTCGCCCAGGGCAGCTTTATGTTTTTATGAGGGCAGATGTCTCCATCTTTTGCTTTGTGGCTAACGGGGTCCAGGTCCTTACATCTGTCCCATTTCAAGATGCTAATAGATTCACCCATTATTCTAAAATTTTTAGTTTCATTTTATTTTATTTTTTTGGTCACACCTCAGGCCTAGTGGGATCTTAGTTCCCCCGACCAGGGATTGAACCCGGGCCCTCGGCAAGGAGAGCACGGAGTCCTAACCGCTGGACCTCCAGGGAATTCCCTAGTTTCATTTTGTACTTAAATCTGTCATCTATCTGTAAATTATCTTGGCTAAGAGAGTGACATATGGATAGAACTTCATTTTTTCTAAGATTCAGCCAGTTATGTCAATGCCATTTATTGAAAAATCCTTCCCTTCCCATGCGTTGTACAAGGCTCTGCTGTGCTCCGTTGGAATCTTTCCAATACTTACCCAGTGTTGGAAACCTCTTCTGTTTGGCTCAAAGGTCCACAGCCTTTCCTTCCTGCCTTGACTTTCTGACCCCTGCTCTTTGTTTTACAAGCGGTAGCAAGCCATGAAGGGGCCCACCGTCTGGGATGGGTCCCAGGTCTGAGCTATTTGCTGCTCTAATTGGATGTGAAGGGTCTTTAAGGGTGAGGTCACACACAGGAGTGGGGCCCCGAGGCTATGTCCTCACAGGGAGGCAGCTGCCTCTGCTGGGTGCTGTCGGGGGGGTGGCCCAGAGAAATCCCAGACCCCAGCAACTCTCCCGCCCACTTGTCAAATCACCTACGTCCTACCTGTGCAGGTGGGAGCTATTTATTTGGATCTGCGACTTTAGAAGACTTTGTTCCTCTGGGGAGACTCGGGAGCCTCTGGGGCAGGAGGGATTTGGACAAAGTCCTAGACGAGGCTCAAGATCAGCTGGGGTAGCAGAGGGGATGCCCCTGGACTTTGTGACTTTCCTCTTGAAAAGGTGTAAGGCTTCTAATAAGTAAGCCTCTCTCACCTACAGTGATGCAGCCAGCAGTGGGAGTGGAGGGAAAAGACTCTGGAGGGAGAGGCCAGGGATCCAGACCACAGTCCAAAATCCTCGAGAAGGAGGGAGCGAGGGTTTTCTAACCCCAGAACCCGGGAAACCGCCACTTTCACCTGGACCCCAGGTCAGGTGCTACCAAGCGCTAAGCCATGTTAGTAAGTGTGGGTAAGCGTCACGGTCACTGTGAATGGGCATCCCCTGAGGGACACACAGCCTCTCATCACTTCCAGCCTGAGGCACATTTCAGCTGGAGTCCCAGGCTGCCCTGACACCCCTGCTGCCCAGAAGCCTTCCACCTGGTTCGAGTGACCCTCAGCCCACGGGATCCCATCCATCCACTGTGTGGACTCTGCCCACACAAGCAGAGATGCTCGGTGCTCTGGAACAGCCTAGAGAATGCCAGCCTCAGACCCACGCATGCGGGGAACACAACCCAAGTCCATGTGCCCGAGGGAGCTGTCCAAAATCTATATCAGGAGCTCCTGGTGGAAACTGGCCAGGAAGGTGTGCAAGCAGCAGGACTTCCTGCCTTCCTGGGACTCTGGCTTAGGGACAAACACCTGTCCTCACCCTTGTCACTGAAGCATCTTTCTTCCTGGGGACACAGCTTTAGGGGGTTGACTTCAGAAGGAGCCACTCTCTACCCACAGATATCTGAGGTAGCAAGTCCTCCAATTTCAAATTCTCTGCCGACAGAGCAGTACAGCCTGGTCAGTGATCAGAGAGGCCTGGAATCAGGTACCAGGAAACGGGCATCCTGTCCTGGCTCAGAATCATGGGAAGTAGGGGCTGGCAGGGGTGAAACAGGTCACGCATCATCCATTTCACAGATGTAAAAACTGAGGCCCAAGGAGGTGAAGGGATGCCCCCGAGTCTCCACTGTTTGCACAGAGCCTGGATTCTGGACCAGGCTCTAAATAGACCTCTAAGTAGACCTGAGTCTATCCTTTTTTTTTTTTAATTGAAATATAGTTGATTTACAATGTTGTGTTAGTTTCTGGTGTACAGCAAAGTGATTCAGTTTTTTTATACACACATACATATTCTTTTTCAGATTTTTTTCCTTATAAGTTATTACAGGATACTGAATATACTTCCCTATGCTGTACAGTAGGATCTTGTTACTTAGCTATTTTATATATAGTAGTGTATACCTGTTAATCCCAAACGCCTCATTTATGTCCCTCCCCCACCTTTCCCCTTTGGTAACCATGAGTTTGTTTTCTATGTCTGTGAGTCTGTTTCTGTTTTGTAAATAAGTTCATTTGTATTATTTTTAAAGATTCCACATGTAAGTGATATATCTGTCTTAATCTGTCTGACTTCCATCACTTAGTATGATAATGTCTAGGTCCATCCATGTTGCTGCAAATGGCATGATTTCATTCTTTATTTATGGCTAACATTCCCTGAGTCTATTCTTTGAGCTGAATTCCTTCACCTGTGAAGTGTTGGAAAGGACAGGTGGGATGGATGGGTGAAAGTGTGGTTTGAGCTGTCAGCATGTGGTGCGTACGTGTTACAAAACGTTATTACCGACCTGTGCTGTGAGTTTCCTGCCCTCCCCTGACCATCTGCTCACAGCGTGGTTGGCTCTTTCTGACCTCCCTCAGTGGGCCCTTCTCCTTGCTGCTGAACCTCAGGCTCAGGACAGCGATTTAGTGAGGACATGCAGGGGTGATGCTGAAATGAGATCAAGAGGGTATGCAGAATTGAATCCAGCAAGGAACCAGAACCTGCGCCGTCAACGTCAGGCGTGAGTGAAATGGCAACTTGCCCTCCGTCTCCTCTTGCTGACGATCCTTCAGCTCTACCGTCTCCCACCTCCTCTCCCTCCTCCAGTCAGTAACTCTTCTTGCCTGTTCACTCCGTGCCAGCCCCTGTATGCCAGCTGTTGTACTGCACTACTGTACTTTTCAAGGTACTGTACTGTAAGATGAAAACTGCTTTATTTTTTGTGTTTGCATTATTTGTGTGAAAAGTATTATAAACCTATTACAGTACAGTACTATATAGCCGATTGTGTTAGTTGGGTACCTAGGCTAACTTTGATGGACTTACGAACAAAGTGGACTTAAGAACGTGCTCTCGGGACGGAACTTGTTTGTATGTAGGGGACTTGCTGTACATTGTAGGATGTGTAGCAGAATCCCTGGTCACTACCTGGTAGATGCCAGCAGCAGCCCCCAGCCCAAACACACACCTGTCGTGACAACCAAAATCGTCTCAGACACAGACAGATGGCCCCTTGTTGCCTTTCCCTCGTTGAGAACCTCTGGTTTAGAGGGTTTCTTTGGCTTATTAAAGTGAAGTCGGGAATTCCCTGGTGGTCCAGTGGTTAGGATTCCATGCTTCCACTGAAGGAGGCCCAGTTTCGATCCCTGGTCAGGGAACTGATATCCCCACAAGTTGCTCAGCACAGCCGGAAAAAAATAAATAAATAAAATAAAGTGAAGTCAGGTCATGGCATTGGTCCTTTGGGCCTGGCAAACATTCCACGTGTCTTTCTAAATTTCCTCCCTCCCCAGCCCCCAACACTGAGTTTTATTTTAATGTGTTTTTTAAAATTAATTAATTTATTTATTTATCTATTTTTGGCTGCTTTTGGTCTTCGTTGTTGCACGCAGGCTTTCTCTAGTTGTGGTGAACTGGGGCTACTCTTCATTGCGGTGCGCAGGCTTCTCATCGTGGTGGCTTCTCTTGTTGTGGAGCACGGGTTCTAGGTGTGCGGGCTTCAGTAGTTGTGGCACATGGGCTTCAGTAGTTATGGCTCGCAGGCTCAGTAGTTGTGGCTCATGGGCTCTAGGGTGCAGGCTCAGTACCTGTGGCACACGGGCTTAGATGCTCCGTGGCATGTGGGATCTTCCCAGACCAGGGCTCGAACCCGTGTCCCCTGCATCAGCAGGCAGACTCTCAACCACTGCGCCACCAGGGAAGCCCCCCCACTTCTTCATTTTAAATATCTTGAATTTTTTCACTTTATTTCCCAGCAAGTTCAAGTGGCCCACTGACCTGTATTCTCCATCAGAACGCTGTCTACCTCTCCCACCAATATTCCCTAAAGCAGTGGTCCCCAACCAGCAGTGATAGTCAATAGCTGAGATATGGCAGTGTTTGAAGACAGTTTTGATTATCACAATTGCTGGGGGGGCAGGGAGGAGGGGGGAAGTTGCTACCCTTGAGTGGGTAGAGGTCAGGGACGCTGCTAAACACCCTACAGTGCACAGGACAGCTCCCACCGGACAGAGTGATGAAGCCCCAATGTCAGCAGTGCTGAGGTTCAGGAACCTTGCTGGGGGGGCGCGCAAAATGCCCAGCCGGAAGACTTCCAGACTCAGGCTTGGGAGTTGGCAGGAGTGGGTGCAGCAGCACGGAGCCCGCTCTGTGCATCTGCTGGTGTTCTGGGCCCAGGCTCTGAGGGCGCTGGTTAGTGATCAGTGAAGGGAAGCCAGAGGGCGGGCACGCGTGCCAAGTGTTCACCGTTCCCAGTCTGAGCTGTTCCAGAGCCAGATCCTGTGATCACTCTGTCTCCGTGACTCTGACCCCTGAGGATCGGAAACGATTTCACCCTTGCTGTTCAGCCAGGTGAAGAGTCGTCCTCACTGAACCTGTCAGGGTTCCAGGCCCCTTAGGGACACGGAGCCTGGATGGAATCTGTTTGCAGCTGAGGCTCCTGGAGCCCTCAGCTCCCATCTGACCCAGCAACACCAGGAAACCTCTCTTCACCTCACGCCACCTAAGAACCACCCACATGGCTGCCAGGCCACCAAGCAAGCAGGCCGGACCGAGGGGCGGCCCCCAAACCCTCTCCCCACACCCTTTCCATCACCTCCTTCTCACCTCCTTTCCCACCATCTGCCAAAATAAAAAGTCAGTCTTCAAGAACACATCCTGAAAAATGAGTGAATCTGGAAAATCAGGTTAAGAGGAAGGTATCACTTAGGCTTAGAGCATTAAGAGGGGAAAAGTCTAGAAGGAAACTTGAATGAAGAGAGGCAGTGTCTGAGGGGAAAGCCAGCAAGAAGTTAGAAGGGTGGAGTCTAGTCCCGTTTCTGCCATTCCCCCGGGTCTGAGGGTTCCCACCTGCAGAAGGAGGAAACAAGACCCAGGGAGGGAGGCAGACTTCACAGCTCCCACCTGAGGTCCTGGCCCCCCTCAGAGGTTGTCTCTCGGCCTTAGAGGGAAGGGCTGATAGAGCCAGCCTCCACGGAGCCCCCCTGCTTCAATTAAGGCAGCTTCCAGGTGAAATGTTCTGCAACCTACGAAAATAGAGTATTAAATATTTCATAAAAAGAGTATATATAACCTAGAAGTACATGATAAAGAATAGTAATAAATTGCACACCTGTATACCCCCCATCCAGCTTAAGAAAATTTCTTTAGTTTTTATTAATTTTTATAATTTTTGTTTCCTCGTTTAAATGTAATATATGTTCATTATAGAAATTCCGCAAGATCCAGAATACTGGGAAAATAAAAATCATCGCAATCCCATTCCCTCACCGCTAATGCTCTGGTAATAACACTTCCCCGTTTATTCTGGATATACGATTTTTCTGAAACTGAAATCCTATTATACAAAATGTCCCCTTTTGTCATCATGACCACTTTCCTTGGACCAGCTAATCTCTCAGCATCCTTCCACCTCTGGAATGCCAAGAAGATGACCCCCATATACTCTTACTTTTGAACTGAGAGTTGTTTTTCCAAAAAGAAGCAGATGCGGGAATTGGTGGATGGGGGAAATCTTTCTTGTCTGGCTTCCACCTGAAACATAAACTAAATTAAGAGGTTGATAAAATGCATCCTGTCATGTCTGGCACAGGGCAGTATCTGGTGAATAAATGTTGTTGGATGATTGCCTCTAACGAGGCTGAAAGCACCTCTGGAGATGAGAGGGAAAACAAAAGCCAGTGCTTTCATGATAAGCAAAAAGGCCTGAGAAGCCTTGTCTTCAGCCCAAGCCAAGTTCTGGGTCCAGGGTGGATTCTCAACACAGACCAAGAGTTCTCGTTGCCTGTGCCTTGTCATTGCATCTTTGTTTAGTCATAATTGGTCCAGAGAATAAGACACAGTGTTGGGGGCTTTGAGGCAGGCAATGAAGAAGCGGGCATGGGTATTGCTTTGAAGGAGTTAACAATTTAATGGGGAAAGTAGGACACGCAGACAAAAGGCTCTATACCCTTTGTAGCCCAGCGCCCTGCGCACAGTTGGCTTCCTCCAAGAGAAGGAAAATACAGCCACTGACCTCTCCCAAGTTTACCTTCTTATGGGTTTTACTCCCAGAGAGAGTCTTACTCCCTTACTGAGTCTCAGTTAAAAGAAAATAAGAAATCCTGGGAAGAACTGAGATTGGCCTGGCTTTCGTCAGGGGCACATCCTGGACTGTTCCACTGTGGCCAGGTGGGCAGGGTCCTTTAAAAGTGATGCCACAGGGCTTCCCTGGTGGCGCAGTGGTTGAGAGTCCGCCTGCCGATGCAGGGGACGCGGGTTCATGTCCTGGTCTGGGAAGATCCCACATGCCGCGGAGCGGCTGGGCCTGTGAGCCACGGCCGCGGAACCTGTGCGTCCGGAGCCTGTGTTCCGCAACGGGAGAGGCCACAACAGTGAGTGGCCCGCGTACCGCAAAAAAAAAAAAAGTGATGCCACAAAAAAATAAATAAGTGATGTCATGCTTCCTCCATTATAGCCATGGGGGCTATCTGGGGCCAAGAGCAGTGGGACTTGAATCACGACAGTGGCTGAGATCACCCAGTGAGTGTACACAAAGAACAGAAGAAAGGGAGGACAGAACCCAGCAGGAAAATGAAACACAAAGAGTAGAAAGAAGGAAGGGAAAGAGGAAGGAAAGGAAGAGGGAAAGAGGGAATGAGTGACAGAAGGAAGTGAGTGACAAAGCATGTAGGTGGGGGACCAGGACAGCCCAGGGTCACAAGAGCCATGCAGACTAGGGTTTGAAGGAGGACAGAGAAACCAACAGCATGGAGTCCAATAAAATATGCAAAGAATGGCCTTGGGATCTAGCGGCATAAGGGTCATTTGTGATTTATCTAAATGCCACTGAGTGGAGGTGTAGGAGTGGAAGCCAGTTGTCGATGAGGCAATGCAGACCATGAGTGTAGTTCTTGAGGAACTTAGAAAGGAAGGGTGGAAAAGCAGTGGGAGATGAAGTGGCAGAGATGAGGGGACAGTCCCCTCCACCTGAACCACGTGGGCTGATGGAATCGATACCCCTTGACACTAAACCCTTTGCGGGCAACTTCCCATTATGAAATCAGCCACCACATTAAATGTTTATGCTGTGCAATATAATAACCTATTTCTAGTAATAATAGCTAATATTTATTATCATAAATTGCACAGATCTGACCCAAAACTCATACTCTCACCCATTCTTTCTGCTACCTCCCCACTGGTGGATGCAATATAAAGATGTAAGTTATCCAGCAGGAGATGACAGAGTCACAGAAGCCAGCCCCCCGCAGCCAGCCCCTTCCTTAGGGCCTTCCACAAAGGAAAGCTCTCTGCTTCTATGTCTGCCACCATCTACCCCCGTTCCCTCCAAGACTCTCTCCCAGCTCACCGAAGGAAACAAAGCTCTATTTTAATTGCTTTTAGGCACAATCACTGCTTGGATCAAGCAGCAATTCCAGACAACGGCCACATCCAGCTGGCTGCCCCTTGTGCCCGTGACCCATCCCTGGAGTCTGGATCTCCCCTTTTCCATGCCTGTGCTATGGGAAAACTGCAGGGCTGCCAATGAGGTCATGTAATGACTTGATATATAACAGACATAGACAGTACCAGACTCTGGGAGATTACTCCAGGCTGACTTTATTCAGTGTGTCTCACAGCCAATGATCACCCGGCAGACTATGATGCCGTAGCTGATAGGACAAGACAAAATAGCTCTGACACCTGCATTGGCCTCCTGGAGGTGGGAAGAACAGGAGACCAAAGTCCCATCCTCAGAGCTTGTCTTGGAAATAGGTTCCCCCTCTAGTTCGGCCACAGCCATTGCCTGGTGACCTCACTTCAAATATGGCTGGGAGGTGTCATGTTGCTAGTACGCACCTGACTGTCAGAAGTCCCTGTCCTTTGTCACAAGCTCCCTGTTGAGTGCAGTATTTTTGTCCCCGTCTATGCCTGTTTTTTTTTTTTTTTTTTTTTTTT
>NW_020837988.1:6442972-6473103 GCF_003676395.1 Aethalodelphis obliquidens
TTTTTTTTTTTTTTTTTTTTTTCTGGTACGCGGGCCTCTCACTGTTGTGGCCTCTCCCGTTGCGGAGCACAGGCTCCGGACACGCAGGCTCAGCGGCCATGGGTCACGGGCCCAGCCGCTCTGCGGCATGTGGGATCTTCCCAGACCGGGGCACGAACCCGCGTCCCCTGCATTGGCAGGCGGACTCTCAACCACTGCACCACTAGGGAAGCCCCTATGCCTGGTTTTTAGAGCAGTTAGATGAAATAAGACCTCCTGTCTGTTCCCACTTCTAAAATATCGGGTGTAAAGAAATATTCTCTCTGAATCAAAAATACTCCACGTTGAACCGTTAACTTGAAGGTTACCCCTGACTCTCCTTTTCCCTTTCCTCTCTTCCTTTCTTCTCCTTTAATTCCTCTCCACCCAACCCCATCCAGTAGTTCCTAAACTTGTCTTCACATTAGAGTCATCATAGAACTTTATAATAATGCAAATTCCCAAGCCTTACCCCCCCGACCAAGAGATCCTGATTCAGACAGTCTGGGGAAATCTGTATTTTTGATAATGGCATCCAACCGTCCCCCCGGTTCCAAGGGAACTCATCTGAAGTCTGTATTGAGAACTATTATTAGACTCCCTCCCTCCAAATCCAGGATTTGAATCTCTTCTGCAGAGTCCCCACCCAGTGGACACTCGGTCTATGCAAGGAGCTCACACTACACCCCAGGTTAACAGCAGCACCTACTGTGAGCCAGGCACCGGCCCAGGGATTTATGGATTATCTCATTTAATCACACAAAAGCCTCAGAGCTCAGGATAATTCCTAACCCCCACAGGGAAGCAGAGACTCCAAAGGCAAAGTAAGGTTCCTGAGGTCATAAGCAGGTAAGTGGCGTGGGCTAGCACAGTGTGAACTCTGACATGTTACCTCAAGGGGGCGTACTTACTCTCAGGCAGCTCTGAGTCTCCAGCTATGCTTTGATGTCTCACTGTTTCTTGCATGTTATTTTTAATCCTCAGATATATCATAACTTCCTCTAAATTGAGAATTGCATGCTTTATTTCTGTTATTCTGATACTAGGTATAACAGCATAGTATTATAGTAGATGTACAGTATATATGGTATTGTATAGGAATAATGATAGCACCTGGGGGTTGATATAAATGAAGAATGAAAGGATAAGATTATAGAGAGTACCTACTATGTGGTAGGCAGTGCTTATCCCATTTATTCCTCACAACCCTGTGAGGCAATATTATTGCTCCTCATTTTAAAAACGGGAACACTGAAATGCAAAGAGGTCAAAAATGCTCCATGTCACATATCTATTAAGTGACCCAGGTGGACCTTGGATCAAGTCTGTCTGAACCAGAATCCCAGGTTTGTCTCAATATGTCACAGCCCTTTCCAGCAGAGCGCCCTGCAGCTCCGTCCCCCCAACAAGGTTTGATGTCAGGAATGCCACACTCTCCACGATGACCAGGGCAGTACATGCAGTGGGTTTGAATAAATACTTCTCAGATGGAGAAATAAAGAGAAATGCTTGCACATGTACAACGAGACATTTATGAGACAGTTTACAGCAGCGTTGCACACAACAGATAAAAACCAGGAACAGCCCACGTGTCCTTCAGTACGAGAACAGATAAAAAAAAATGTGGTCTATTCATTCAACCAAACACACACAGCAGTCAAACGACAGCAAAAAGCAAAAATATAGAAAAACCTTAGCAATATAATCTTAAGTCAAAAAAAACTAAAATAAAAAATGTATTTTGAGAAATGCAACAAAACTAACTTTATAAAGGAAAGAAGGAAGTGATGGACACAGAAGTCAGGATGATCATAACCTCAGATGCAGGAGACAAAGGCATGGGTGGGATGGGTAGAGGGAATATGACCAAACATAGGTGATTGTCAAGGTCCTAGCTTTTGGTTTGGGTTTACAGGTTCTTATTGCATTATAATGAAAGAAGGAAGGAAGGAAGGGAGGGAGGAAGGAAAGGAAGGAAGGAAGGAAGGAGGGAAGGGAGAGAGGGAGGGAGGGAGGGAGGGAGGGAGGAAGGAAGGAAGGAAGGAAGGAAGGAGGGAAGGAAGGAAGGAAAGAAGAAGGGGGGGGGGGAGGGAGGAAGAAAGGAAGAAAGGGAGGGAGGGAGGGAGGGAATCATTCATGGATGAATGATGAATATGCTAGAATTCAATTATTTTGATTATCCCAATTCTGTACACCCTGAAGTTCAATTGAAAGAAAAAATAGGTTAATAGATGAATAACTAGCTTGAGATCCTTGCATTATCAGCTCTTGGAAGGAGGGATTGAATTCTCCTCTTCCCAGTTTTGACGTTCAGTTGTGTGCCTTGAGGAGAACATCACAAAGGAGAGGGAGCACGCAGGAGCCCAGAGTACCTTCTGCCTCTTCTGAAAAATACCTGAAACTGAATCTGCCGAACCCTGCAAGCAGGTGGCAAGCTGCACGAGAGGACCTGCTGGCATAGGATCACGGCCAGGTGGTGTGTGATTTCAGCAAAGAAAGACCCTCAAAAAAATATGATGCCTCCTACACGGAGATGTACAACACACACCTGCTGCGAACTATGGATAAAATCTTCTGTTAATTCTCACAGCCAAGGCTGAAGCCTAAAGAACAAATCCCTTCCCAAAAGGTGATATGTGCACTGAAGAGCATATTAAGATGTAAATGACAGGTACCTTCACTTCCTAAAAGTATATTTCTTATGTGCAAAGGGGCCCAAGTTCCACAAGCAGGAAGGGCTGGAGCAGAAAGTGTAGCCAAGTGAAGCGCAGGTAAACTTCGCCCACTTGGTCGTCTAGTCTGGGCTTGCCTGACTATTGGGCAAACGCAGCCCATCTCCCCCGTTCTCCCCCCCGGGGCTTCTGACCTTACAGTCCTCCAACAGCACAGCTGCCAGCTTCTGTGAGCCCGCTGGGGACAAATGTCCACAAGGAGGAGACAGTCAGTTACAAAGGACTTTGAGCTCAGTAGGGAGCCTGCCTGCATGCTCCGTGGGTCCGGAGGTCTGTGCAGCTGGCCTGTGCATGAGACAGGACAGCACCCCAGTACTGATGACCCGTAGAAGGACCACCGGTTTGTGGGTCCCAGCCCATGGGGGTTATCACACTTGCGCAGATTCCAGGTAAGAAAGGCACTGGGACACTGCTCACAACTTTGTGGCAATCCCCTGTATGTGCCAGGTATGGGGGTGCCGGAGCAGATGCACTAGCACTTCTGTGCCTCCAGAGAGGCAGACCCCCTTAGCTTTTCCTCCCCCGACCCTGACTGAGTGGCAGAAAAGGTTGGAACCTAGAAAAAGTAGTGTATGTCACAGAGTGTTCCCAGTGATGGAGCTTAAAGCACTGGGTAAATCTCTACAGTCCCTTCTGTAGAAAAAGAAAACCACAATTCTTTTTTTTTTCTTTTTATAAATTTTGTTTATTTATTTATTTATTTATGGCTGTGCTGGGTCTTCGTTGCTACGCGTGGGCTTTCTCTAGTTGTGGAGAACGGGGGCTACTCTTCATCGCGGTGCGCGGGCTTCTCATTGCAGTGGCTTCTCTTGTTGTGGAGCACGGGCTCCAGGTGCACGGGCTTCAGTAGTTGTGGCACATGGGCTTCAGTAGTTATGGCTCGCGGGCTCAGTAGTTGTGGCTCGTGGGCCCTAGAGTGCAGGCTCAGTACTTGTGGTGCACGGGCTTATTTGCTCCGCGGCATGTGGGATCTTCCCGGACCAGGGCTCGAACCCGTGTTCCCTGCATTGGCAGGCGGATTCTTAACCACTGTGCCACCAGGGAAGTCCCCACAATTCTTGACTGATGATTCTATGCAAATGAGGCAGTTGCAGGATGTGAAATGCATATCAGCCTGCGGCCACACTGCAGGGACCAAATCTCAGTTCTGTCTGCTATCTGCATGATCTCGGTGATTACTGTCCCTGAACTGAGCTCACTTCCATCATCCATAAAACCGGAAGAAGAGTAGCCTCCTCCAGAGGATTATTGGGTTAGATTAAACTAGATACCTGAAAAATACCTGAAAAAGAGTCGGGCAGATGGTGATCATAATACAGGTTCATTCATTATTCACCCTTGCCTCTCCCAGAAAGCAGCCAATAAAGAAGCCAAGGCAGCAGCAATCTGGTACCACGGTTAAGTTACCCCAGTGGCCTTAGAGTGAATTTCCCTCATTGGAGGCTCTTGTCAATGGTCAAAAATGTGACTCCTGGGCTTCCCTGGTGGCGCAGTGGTTGAGAGTCCACCTGCCGATGCAGGGGACACAGGTTTGTGCCCCGGTCCGGGAAGATCCCACATGCCGCGGAGCGGCTGGGCCCGTGAGCCATGGCCGCTGAGCCTGCGCATCCGGAGCCTGTGCTCCGCAACGGGAGAGGCCACAGCAGTGAGAGGCCCGCGTACTGCAAAAAAAAAAAAAAGAAAAGTGTGACTCCTTGGAGTTCTGGGACAAGGGAAGATACTATCTGGGGGCCTATTTTTTTTTTAAGATTTTTTTTTTGATATGGACCATTTTTAGTCTTTATTGAATTCGTTACAATATTGCTTCTGATATATGAGTTTTGGTTTTTTGGCCGCGAGACATGTGGGATCTAGTTCCCCGACCAGGGATCAAACCCGCACTCCCTGCATTGGAAGGCGGACTGCCAGGGAAGCCCCTGGAGGTCTTTCTCAGGAAGGAAGTGTCAGCGCTTGGAGATCCCTTCCTGGATGAAACCCTCCCTGACTCCCACCCTCTTCCTCATCTCCAGGCAGAGAGCTGATCACCATCTTCTCCAGACTAGCAGCGCACGTTATTCTCAATATTATTATTCTCAATATTTACCAGGTACTGAGATGAGCATTTCCCGTGGCTTATTTCATTTAATCCTCACAACAACCCCATGAGAGAGGAAAGTGAAGATTAGCAAAGTGAAATAATAGAGTCCTCCAGACAACAAACAGCAGAGCTGGGATTCAGACTGCTGACTTCAGTGTTACACTGTCTCCCTGACATCCCATCATGGCCTGTATCACATGCTATGCTCTTTCTGTATCTGTTAGTCACACCTAGTAGACTGTCAGCTCTTCAGAGGCAGAAACCAAGAGGCTCTTTTATGTATTTGTCCCCAGCACTTAGCACAGTGCCTGGCTAAGAAAGAATGAATGATCTTCTCCAAAGCCCCAAGGAAGGAGACCGCACCATTTCTCCTCCTAGGTCAATATGACTCATAACCTCCATCCTCATCCAAGCTTGTTGGGGGAGGGGGTGGATTTGGGGGAAAAGACAGGTGGCTGCATATACAGGGGGCTCCTTCCTATAGTGCGTGTCTCACTCACGCCAAGAGCCCAGAGCTTCATCACGGGAACTGAGCCAAGCCCTTCACTAGGGGAGAGATGTTGCTGCATCTTTAATGCTACACAGGCCATCCCATCTCCTCCTCTCACAACTTTTTGCAGCATTAAATCATCATGGAGTTGATTCTGGATATCAATAGTTAAAGGGAGAAAAAGGTTAAGTCAAGAGAATTACCCAAAGAAAAAGGAGACACTCGTCTTCAAACTGGAAGGGTCTACAGAGTACCTAGCACGGTAGATATAAAAAGGTATACAACCTATACTCGTGCTTCTCTTCATAATTGAATGAATCGTTTGCTTTTTACTAAAGATTCATACAGGGATGGAAAAGCATGACTGTTGCCTCAATTTTTTGAGGCCTTGTGGGAATAAACAAGGCTGATATTTCTGTGATAAAAATAGATCTAGGGGCTTCCCTGGTGGCGCAGTGGTTGAGAGTCCGCCTGCCGATGCAGGGGACGTGGGTTCGTGCCCCAGTCTGGGAAGATCCCACACGCCGAGGAGCGGCTGGGCCCGTGAGCCATGGCCGCTGAGCCTGTGCGTCCGGAGCCTGTGCTCCGCGGCTGGAGAGGCCACAGCAGTGAGAGGCCCGCGTACCACACACACACACAAAAAAAATAGATCTAGCGATGGACCTTCCTGCTAGTCCAGTTTGTGAAACTCGATGCTCCTGATGCAGGGGTTCCGGGTTTGATCCCTTGCCTAGGAGTATGATCCCATGTGTATCCAGCAACTGGGAGTTCACATGTTAGGAGCTAAGGAGCTCTAAGGAGCTCTAACTAAGGAGCTCTCCTGCCGCAAGTCAGGAGCCCACGTGACGCCATCAAGACCCGGTGTAACCAAATAAATAAATTTTTTTTAAAAAGGTATACAATTAGGTAAATTAATGTGAAATTTCAGAAAACCTTGGATCAAGACAAGATCCTAAAAGCTGCCAAAGAAAAACAAATAATAAAACAGCTCATTTCCAAAGCTGAGCAGTTAGTCTGGCAACAGACTTTCTGTTGGCAACACTTCCAATTAGCAATGCTCACTTCGGTTAGTGCACCTGAGGACACTGCAGTAATGTCTTCAAACTTGGGGGAAATAGTCTTCAACTGGAATTCCAAATTCAGCTGAAATTGAGTAAGAGGAGAACAAACACATTTTCAGATGTGTCAAGACTCAGGAAGTTCACTTCCCATACTCCCTTTCTTAAGAAGTTATTTGAGTACATCCTCAAGTGACTTCCTCAAATACTTATTCACGAGAAGTAAATCAAGAAAAGTAAAGCCAAGTTCATGAGGGGGTAAACAGAGAAAGAGGAGGAAGGTGTGAATCACGGGGAATACGGAATCCACACGGGAATAAAACTGAAAGAAAATACCTGAGTGACACCTATGCAGCAGGCCCAGAAAACAGCCAGCTCAGACCGGAGCAGGAAAATAAAGTCCTAGAGTGGAGAGGTTATGAGAGAGCATAGAAGTGAACTTGGAAAACGAGGCTTGAGCATGTGATGAAGGCCCAGAATTCAACTTTTTTTTTTTTTTTTTTTTTTTGCGGTACGCGGGCCTCTCACTGCTGTGGCCTCTCCCGTCGCAGAGCACAGGCTCCGGATGCGCAGGCCCAGCGGCCATGGCTCACGGGCCCAGCCGCTCCACGGCATGTGGGATCTTCCCGGACCGGGGCACGAACCCGTGTCCCCTGCATCGGCAGGTGGACTCTCAAGCACTGCGCCACCAGGGAAGCCCCAGAATTCAATTTTTAAAAGCAATTAAACACTCAAGGAAAAGGAAATAAATATAAGAAAGTCATTATCTAAATACAAAGAAACCAGTCCATACCAGACCCGGAAGTCACTGAGATTCAAAAAAGGAATGGAATGAATACCGCACAAAAAGAAAAGCAAAAAAGACGGAAAATCTGGGAGTTATAATAAGAAAAAGGAATGTATCTCCTCTTGCAACAAGCATAAAGAAAGGCAATCATAAATATCAGAGAAAAGACAACAAATATACCCAAAAAAACCAAGTACATATTAAAACAATGCATGATTTTGAGCAATGGGGGTATTATAAGAATAATCATTTTGAGCTTGATGATATAAGCCTTTGAAAATGAAATGAAAACATAATCGTAATGTACTATCTGCTTCTCCGAGTAAACTGTATTTGCCTACCTATAGCAGTTTAAATACCAGCGTTTGGAAAAGCATTCAAATTTTAGAATAAGTCTATGAAGAATCAAAGATTAGCGTATAGTTACATATTATATTACTATGATTACATAAAATACATTCTATCCGTTGAGAAACTTTAAAAGCAAAAGTACACTTGACAGGGACTTCCCTGGTGGCGCAGGGGTTAAGAACCCGCCTGCCAGTGGAGGGGACACAGGTTCGATCCCTGGTCCGGGAAGATCCCACATGCCGCGGAGCAACTAAGCCCATGCACCACAACTACTGAGCCCGCATGCTACAGCTACAGAAGCCCACGGGCCTAGAGCCCGTGCTCTGCAACAAGAGAAGCCACCGCAATGAGAAGCCCACGCACCGCAACAAAGAGCATTCCCTGCTGGCCACAGTAAGAGAAAGCTTGCACGCAGCAATGAAGACCCAATGCAGCCATAAATTAATTAATTATTTTTTTAAAAAGTACACCTGACAATATCTCAGTAGCAACGAACATATCAAGCACCCAGATCTTATTCCTAATATTTTCTCCAGCAAAAGGAACCAGGGGTTCTTAGAGAAATGACTGATTCTAAGTCTGGGGTAGAAATGTATATGATAACCCTAATTAACAGATACACACTACTGTATATAAAATAGAGAAACAACAAGGTCCTACTGTAGAGCACGGGACTATATTCAATATCTTGCAATAACGTGTATGGAAAACTATATATAATCACTTTGCTGTACACCTGGAACTAATACAACATTGTAAACCAATAAAAAAAAGAGGGAAAAAGAAATATACAAAATAACCCTAGAGCTAGCACCCTGGAATCCTAGGAATCTTAGTTCCATAAAGAATGAAGTATTCCAAAAAAAAGAAGTATTCCAAAAAAAAGAAGGATGTTAAAGAGGAGATAGGGCTTCCCTGGTGGCGCAGTGGTTGAGAGTCCACCTGCCGAAGCAGGGGACGTGGGTTCGTGCCCTGGTCTGGGAAGATCCCACATGCCGCGGAGTGGCTGGGCCCGTGAGCCATGGCCGCTGAGCCTGCGCGTCCGGAGCCTGTGCTCCGCAACGGGAGAGACCACAGCAGTGAGAGGCCCGCGTACCGCCAAAAAAAAAAATAAGGACATACAAACAAAGTATGGACTTTAGTTAATGATAATACATCAATATTGGTTCATAACTGTGACAAATGTGCACAGGTTAATAGTAGGGGAAACTGGGTACGGAGTATACAAGAACTTTCTATACTATTTGTGTAACTCTTCTATAAGCATAAAATAATTCTAAAAGGCTATTTTTTAAAGTATATCTGAGAGAGGTTGGGAAATGTAAAGGGAAGAGAAGTGAAAGGAAGGATGGGGGTGCTAATTATTCATCTTACACCTTGGGGACTAAAAAGATACAATCTACAATTAACGAAGCAAGAAACGGAGGTTTCAGTCTGTTACACGAAATGGCAGAGTTAACTAGTGAAAGAACGGAAGACAGTGGCATAACTATATCAAGAAGGATGAGTGGGGAGATATAGAGGTACAACAGCAAGTGTCTGTAGTTGATAAACATAAAATTGACATCGTAGGAACTAAAATCGAGAAAGAGCTAGAAAGGGTTTGCCTTAAAGGAGAGAGATTGGTAGTGGAGAGAATAGCCTTTTCTCACCGTTTTATTTTCCTTTTTATTTTTTTTCTGTAATATAGCATTCTGGTTTTGACTATAGGCATTTATTGTTTGTTTTGTACTTTTTGGGTTTTTTGGCCATGCCACGTGGCATGTGGGACCTTAGTTCCCTGACCAGGGTTCGAACCCGCCCTCCCTGCATTGGAAGCGTGGCGTCTTAACCACTGGAAGTCCCTATTGCTTTGTTTAAAACTTTCAAAATGAAGTGGAAAAAATAAAATTCTTTAATGTCGTTAGTTCAGTCATGACAGATATGGAAAGGGAATCCACCAAAAGTGATTGTCTTTCCCAGACAAAGGACTGAAAACTTCCTATTAAAATGTAAATGAGTGCTCGTAAGAATCCCATCTAACAGGGAGTTGCTGAGAGAGATAAATTTCTCAGGGTGGACATAACCTGCCATTAATATAAAAATGTGGATTGCAAACCACAAAAGCAAAGGCAACTGA
Source organism: Aethalodelphis obliquidens (assembly GCF_003676395.1). Lineage (NCBI taxonomy): Eukaryota > Metazoa > Chordata > Mammalia > Artiodactyla > Delphinidae > Aethalodelphis > Aethalodelphis obliquidens. The sequence continues at coordinate 6,452,605 of NW_020837988.1, forward strand.
ACCCACATAACCCAACAGCGCTGATCACTGGAGTTGTGCAGAGATAAGGAAGGGAAACTGAGCACAGAAAATTCAAATACTCACTGACCCTGAAATCAAGGGCTGAAAGAAGAGACTCTGAGAACCACATGCCCTAGTAGAATTCTAACTCCATTTCCCAACAGAGGGAGCTGTACCAAGAGGCAGACCCCAGAACAGGGAATAAGCAGTTGGCAACAAAGCTGGATTTGCAGTGTAGTTGCCTCTCTGCCTCTTCAAGGAAACATGGCGTCAGAGAGTCCATGCGCAAATAAATTACCTCCTCAGCACATGGAGACAATTGTCGACAAAAAACTGAATGCAAAAAAATTTTTTTTAATTTTTTTTTTGGCCGCGTTGGGACTTCGTTGCTGCACACGGACTTAGTTGATCTAAGAAAGGAACAGATCATTTTATTCAAGACAACCTAAGGATTATAACCTGGGAGACAGTCTTTCAGAAAGCTCTGAGGACCATTATATATGTTTCTGAGACAAAGGGTTATACATCAAATGAAGAATTGATAGTTTACCCAATCCAGATCTGCACGTACAAAGCGAGTAATGGGTCATCGTGACCACTTACAAGATTAAGAAGGAATGTTATCGTCTAAGGAGGTCTGGGTAATGCAGATGCATGATACACACTAAAAGGGAGGGAGGAGACCCAAACAGGCAGAGAAATATGTTAGATTTGAATTTTTCTTATCTTGCCATAAAATATGAATTTTATTTCATTGCAGTGTAAGAAAATGTCACTTTAAAAATGTCCATAAAATGAATCTCTATCCTGAGATAGGTCTGCTAACGTGTAGGCAGATAGGGTTGGGGGTCCCCAGAGGAAGAGAACCAGACATAGCTTTCTTGACATAAAAAAGGCATCTTAGGCCTAATCCATTTTGTGACCTAAGCCTGACCACAACGCTCACCCTTGCAGGTCTCAGTAGTTAATGATTTTAAGAGGAATAAAGAATGTAAGAACAAACAGCTATTACCAGCCCAGAGAGATAACTTAACCATATCGGAGGCAATATATCAGTTACAAACACTCCCAGTTCTGTTTTGAAGGTAAAGAAAGAACTTTTAGCTTAAAGCACGTTCTTGAGCTGTGCTTTTAGCCTAAAGCACGTTCTTGAGCTGTTTTGCAAGATCCAAACCCCTTAAGCAGTCAACCACCAGACGAACCGGAACCTAAGGAATGATGATGCTAACCTTTTCCGACCATCATGCCTTCAATCAACTAGAGCCTGGACTCTGTCGACCCAATTCTATGCTGAATTCTCCTCTGCTCAAGCCCCTTCATGAACATGCATGCACTCTTAGCTTAAAATTTTCCCAATTTTGCTGTTCGGAGAGACACTGCTTTGGGAAAGATCCCCAGCGTTCTCCTTAGTTGCTGAAAGTAATAAATCCTTCCTTCTCCCACACTTTGGCTTGGTTGTGTCTTTTTTTAGACACCCCCTCAAGAGGCAAACCCAGTTTTCAAGTAACAAATGTACTTTCCAATGACACTTGAGCAGCTCCAGATATTAAAAACATACTAATCCAAAATGTAATTACTGTGAGAATAAGGTGTCTTTGAAAATTATTATGTTGATTTAAAATGTTACAAAAAGGTCCAGAAGACATGAAGCCCAGAAAAAGAGATTGGAAATCAAACTTCTGTTTGTTTGGCTGGTTGATTTTTGTATTTATTTTGGTTTGTTTTTTGGTATTTTTCCCAGGAAAGATGATACTCTAATTCTAAATGAAGGACTCGTGGTTTTAACTCTGATAGGTAAGAGTTGGAAGTCATCACTCCCATCCTTACAGGAAAAAGCAGGACAAACTAAAAATCAACTGCTTTTCTGGGACCCATCAGAGAACTGAGTCTGCAGGGAAAACTGCTACTCTGAAATCTGGAGAGACAGATGAATCCAGAAAGTCACGGCCGAGATCTGCTTCCCTGGAGGAGAAGACACTGGAGCCATGAACTGATAGGAACTCTTAAATGGTAATGTTATGGGAACCACTGACTGAAACCGTCCACCCTGGTCAGGCACCACAGTAACCATCTGCATGAGTTATCTTGCAACAGGAGGTCCTGGTAAGCAACTCAGAACTAACAAGCCGCGTCCAACAGGAAGAATTCAGGAAAGGTCAAAAGGAGAGAGGACATCCCAGTCCTACCAACCTCCCAGAATCCTTCTCTCTGGAATCCATCTCAGCTGAGTGATGCACGCACCACCAGGAAGGACCCTGAGTCAGAGTGATTGGCCAGAGACAACCCGGAAACTAACCCCATCACCATTAGGCTTCCCTGGTGGCGCAGTGGTCGAGAGTCCGCCTGCCGATGCAGGGGCCACGGGTTCGTGCCCCGGTCCGGGAAGATCCCACATGCCGCGGAGCGGCTGGGCCCGTGAGCCATGGCCGCTGAGCCTGCGTGTCCGGAGCCTGTGCTCCGCAACGGGAGAGGCCACAACAGTGAGAGGCCCGCGTACCGCAAAAAAAAAAAAAAAAAAAAAAAAAAAGTAAAGGGATGGAGGGCTTCCCTGGTGGCGCAGTGGTTGGGAATCCGCCTGCCAATGCAGGGGGCACGGGTTCGAGCCCTGGTCCAGGAAGTTCCCACAAGCCGTGGAGCAGCGAGGCCCATGAGCCACAGCTACTGGGCCTGCTGCGCTCTAGAGCCCGCAAGCCACACCTACGGAAGCCTGCGTGCCTAGAGCCCATGCTCTGCAACGAGAGAAGCCACCGCAGTGAGAGGCCCGCGCACCACAGCAAAGAGTGGCCCCTGCTCACCACAACTGGAGAGAGCCTGCGCGCAGCAATGAAGACCCACTGCAGCCAAAAATAAATAAATTAAATTAAATTAATTAATTAATTAAAGGAAAAAAGTAAAGGGATGGAGAAAGTTATACCACGTTAGCACTGATCAAAAGAAAGCTGGAGTAGCTATATTAATTTCAAACAAAGATTTCAGAACAAAGAAAACTGTCAGTAATAAAGGAAGACACTTCAAAATGATAAAGGAGTCGGTTCTCCAAGAAATGTGTATGCACCTAAGAACAGAGTGTCAAAATACTTGAGGCCAAAACTGATAGAACTGAAAGGAGAAAAAGACGAACCCACAATTATAGTAGGAGGTTTCAAAACCTTCTGTCAGTAACTGATAGATCTAGCATGCAGAAAATCAATAAGGATAAAGTTGACTTGAAAAGCACTATCAATCAACTTGATCTGATTGATATATATTTTAAACATCTTTATAGGAGTATAATTGCTTTACAATGGTGTGTTAGTTTCTGCTGTATAACAAAGTGAACCAGCTATACATATACATATATCCCCATATCTCCTCCCTCTTGCTTCTCCCTCCCACCCTCCCTATCCCACCCCTCTAGGTGGTCACAAAGCACCAAGCTGATCTCCCTGTGCTGTGTGGCTGCTTCCCACTAGCTATCTATTTTACATTTGGTAGTGTATATATGTCCATGCCACTCTCTCACTTCATCCCAGCTTACCCTTCCCCCTCCCCGTGTCCTCAAGTCCAATCTGATTGATATTTATAGAATACTCCATCCAACAACAAAATACATATTCTTCTCAAGATCACCTGGAATGTTCAGCAAGATAGATCATAAAACACACCTTAACAACTTTAAAAGAAATCATAAAGTTTGAAATTCTAAATTAATAGTATTAGTTATTTGAACATACATAGCCCTAGAATAAAGAAAATCAATTTATCATCCTATCACATTTTAATGGACACAGTCCCTAAAGAATATCTATTTTTCTTTACTTATATTGTTTGCTCAACAATACACTTTCTGATATCCTCTGCCTGGCTAACACCTACTTATGCTTAATCCAAACTTAAAGATTAAAAACTTTAGTATGGTACAATAAAAGCATAAACAAAGTTAATCATTAGAAAACAATCCACAGAAAATAATGAAATATTTATGACATAAAAGATTAATGTCCTTAATATATAAAGAGATTTTAAAATCAATATAAAAAGATGAGCACATTTATTCTTGACTCTTAATCCATTCTCTACACAATAGCCAGAGTAGTATCTTTAAAACTCAAATCTGGCCACGTCACTTCCCTATTTAAAGTCCTTCCATGGTTTGAATTGCTTAGAATAAAGTACAAAACCTAGCCCACAGATACGGTCCTTACCTCTCTAGACTTGTCTCCCATCATTTTTCTCCCCTCCTTTTCTGGACTCCAGACAGACTGGCTTTTTTTTTTTCAGCTCCTGACCACCGTGAAGTTTTTTCACATGCTGATCAATGTGCCCGGAGACACACCACCACTTCCTTCACCTGACAGATGCCCACTCTTCCTCTAGATCTCAGCTTAAACATCATTTCTCAGGAAGTCTTCCATCATCAACTCCAGATCAGTTCAGATCCTCCATTATGTGCTCTTCATAAGCCTTGAGCAAACAGATGAAATCATGTTTATGAACCTTCAGCACTCAGAACCAGACCCCAAGAAGTGGTGACCCTTCCCAGGAATGTAAAGTTCAGGGCTAAGCAGCTGTTGGCTTCTGGAACCTTCTTAACTACAGTAGTCATGGATGGTGAGGAAGCTCAGGGAAAAGTTATGATGAGAGTTTCTTTTAAGCTCTTGACCCTTAAATTTTTTTTGAATAGACAATTTTGAAAACACAACAAAATCTATGAGACTTCTCTCCATAAAAATCTACATAAGCAAAACTTTTCATAACATTGTTCCAGCAAACAATGTTTCACAGTTCACCTAAAGTCCATCTGTTCACCTCAGGTTAAGAACCCCAACCACAGGACTGCTGAGAATCTCATACATACAAACACAGTTTCCCTGGCTTTGTTCATTTAAGTAATACTTATTGAGTATCTATAGTATAGAGATTCCAGTAATACTAACACCTAGTAAGTGAAAGTTGTTTTACAGTTTAAAAAGAAAGTAAGATGTTCACATAATTGTCTCATTTACTCCTCACAAAAACCCCATGAGGTAGGCACACATAGGTCTACCTATTTTACAGATGAGAAAATGTTAGCAATCCCAGAGAACTTAAGTGATTTGGTTAAAGCTGCCCAACCAGAAAAGGAATTGAAGCCCAGAAGTAAATGCACCCTTTGAAACTTAGGCCTGGCCCTTTCCCTCCATATTAATATTGACTCTAGAGGCCAGTGGTGATAGGACTTGTGTCTAATGAGGTAGCTGCCTGCTGAATGCCAAGGTCATCATATTAGGAAAACCTCTGAGACCACAGTCTCAGCTCCCAGTTCCCATGGTGGTCATCTTCATGCTCACCTTTCCCAGTGGTAACACAACTCTGCAAATTGGTGGTCCCAGCAGCAGGACTCTCCTGGTGTTTAGGGGAGGTAGACAGAGCTCCCATCCCCTTGCCCAGAGAGCACAACGGCTAACATTTTTTTGAGTTCCTAATATACGTCAGGTACCGTACCAGGCTCTTTACATAAATAAACTCATTAAATCCTCAGAACAACACCATGGTGTAGGTACTATTATTATTTCCATTTTGTGGACACTTAGGGGAGGTTAAGTAACTTGCCCAAGGTTACACAACTTATAATTTTCAGAGACATGATTTGAACTCTGGAGGCTGTGCTCTTAACCAAACAACCCTTCTGCCTTTCCCAAGACAATTGTTCTTAACTTTGCGGGGGGGGTGCATATGCATCCTAGAGAGTGTAATTTAAGCTCTGGACCCTCCCTCTAGGAAAATGCAGTTAAGCAAGATTTTGAAAAATATTTCAGAAACATCAGGGACCCCTCTGGGTCATCATCTGTCGACCTCATACATACTGGAGGGAACTGTCCAGAGACCAAAAGAGAGGTGGCTCCAGCGCCGCAGGGCTTTGCCTCTGCAACCGCGGGAGGAGAGTTGAGCGGCGTGGTGTGACGGGCATGCTCGGTCACTAAGAATCAGGGACGGTGAGCTCCCGGGACCGCAATACCCTGAGAACGCAGCTGGGTCGCTGAGGCTCCGGAATCCGGTAGCTGAATGAGATACGCACGGGCCACCGGCTAGATTGAAATCTTGCGTCCCTCCCAGCATCCTGGAGTCACGAGACAGGGGACTAGGACAGAACTCTGGTCCCAGGCGCGCAGGGACTGTATCGCTGTTCCTGGTGCTGAAACGCCGCGGTTGCCGAGGGCAGCAGCCGCCTGCTCTCAGGGTACCGCGCCGCAGCGGCTGCGGGAGCTGTCCAGTGCTGAACCGGATGCGGCCCGGTCCGCGGGGCTTAGACCCGAGCCGGCTGCACACCGCAGAGCCCAGACAGAGCTTCTGGGAGCACTGACTGCAGAGCGCTGGGAGAGTGGGGAGCAGCGGGCTCCAAGGCAGGCATGGATCTGCAGAGACTCGACTCCTACCAGGGGGGAGCTGGCCCTGACTTCCATGAACACGTCCTGTATAAGGTAAGGATCTCTAGTCCCCCGCCCCCATCTCAATTCTGGGAGAGGGTGCCGTCACCAGTTCTCTCTGTTCCCCTCGCTTTGCTTTGGAACTTAAAGAGAAACTAGCCTGTATCTGTGAGCCTAGAGAACGCTTTCTGCGTGATCCTGTTTGCTGCTCAAAACAGATGCTTGAACGCGGGGGAGGGGCCGCCCCCAGTGGTTCAGAAGATCAGGAGCTTGGCTCATGCATTTAAATCACCTGTGTCCCTTTCTCACTCACTCTTCCTGCCTCTCAGCCCTGTGAACCTCGAGCACCTTTGCCCTCCGTTAACCCTTGTGGGAGGCTACATTTGTCCTCCCACCCTTACCTCACAAGCTCTGGACCCGGTAAGTCTGGTAGCTGTGGTCAAATATCTGAATTCCTGGCCAACTGGGCTGAGATTAAACATAGAAATGATCTGCAGCAGAAATAAACTGTTGTTTTCAATCCAGATTCCCTTGTGCCTTCAGAAAGCTGCCCTCCAGCCATGACTCACTCATAACCTCCTGAAAGTGTTTGTGTACTTCATCGCTCACGCTCATCCCTCGCTTCCCTCATTCAAGTTTTTTTAGACAACTAAGTTATCAGTAACATAACTAGATTATAACTAAATTATCAATAATGTAAATTATCAAAAACGTCCTCTTGAAGTGATAGTTGGGGAAAAGTAGCAGCTTCTCTCTAGGCAGCACTTACGGATCCAACACCCATCACTCTGAAGCATCAGAACCTTATATTTGCCATAAGAAGTCGTTATTGTACCTCATCCCTTTCTCTGCCCTCCTCATTCAGCCCTTATATTTCCCACTTTGCTAATACCAGTTTATCTATTAGTCTCCTGAAAGGCTGTACATGGTCCTATAAGTGGAGATGTTTTAAAATCAAAGTATCCCTCTGAAAATTCCATGAACGTAAGCTTCGAAGTCATTGCATCCACTTTGGTCCCCTATTATACAGTTGACATCTGAGGAAACTCAAATCCGGAGAGGCAAAGTGACTTGTTCAAGAAAATAAGACCAGGGATTATGATTCAAAGCCTAATATTCCTTTCCCTCTACAAGTTTGGTCTATAGACCAGCAGCGTTGGCATTACCTCAGAGCTTGTTAGAAATGACATCTCAAGCTCCACCCCAGACCTGCTGAATCTGAATCTGTGTTTTAACACGATCCCTGGAAAATAAATGTGCACATTAAAGTTTCAGAAACACAGCCGTGTGCCACACTGGCTATTTCTGACGCAAATTGCAGAAAACCGCACACTAAGGGAAGTGGGCTATAGATTTGAAGAGCCCAGTGACTTCTCCCTCCAGGTCCCTAAGCCCCTAGGGTATAGAGAAGGAGAAAAGTGTGTAACTTCCCCAGTCAGGAAGTTTAAAAACCACTACAGTTTGAAGTAAACTAGAATAAGATCTGTGTTCTTTGAGGTGGTGAATCGAGCCTCAGTAGAAAATGCATGCAAACAGAAGGGAACATAATTACAAATCAATTACAAAAGCATCCTGCTGACTAGATACATGGGTCTCTCCAAGTTTAAACCATCTTATAAAGATATAAATATTCATAAATATTCATTTGGTGGTCAAAGATTTAAAATTATTGATCAAGTGTGGGCTTTCCCACCTCAATTACCCACGCATGAAATGCAGGATGTAGCCCATGAGAACTTTCACTTCCTTTGGGTTTATTGGTTACCAAATTGGAAGAGAGCCTTTTCCTACGAGTTCCAGTATATTTGAAGATGGGTGTCTACTCACCACTAGTAAATACTCAATATCTTCAGCTTGGTTGTAAGCATCTTGAGAGCAGAAGCTGGCCTTAAACCTTCTGTGATGCTCAACAGAGTAACATATATGTGTAGCAATTTTCCTTTTCCTATAATACTGGTCACCTCGTCCTAATATTATTTTATTTTTGTACAAGACTTTTTATTATGATACGCTTAGAAACCTTTTTGTAAAGGGGCAAGGTATCAACATATTTGTATTTTTTTAATTAATTTATTTTGTTTATTTATTTTTGGCTGTGTTGGGTCTTCGTTGCTGCGTGCAGGATTTCTCTAGTTGTGGTGAGCGGGGGCTACTCTTTGTTGCGGTGCACAGGCTTCTCATTGTGGTGGCTTCTCTTGTTGTGGAGCACGGGCTCTAGGCGCGCGGGCTTCAGTAGTTGTGGCGCACGGGCTTCAGTAGCTGTGGCTCGCGGGCTCTAGAGCACAGGCTCAGTAGTTGTGGCACACGGCCCCAGATGCTCCGCGGCACGTGGGATCTTCCCGGACCAGAGCTCAAACCCGTGTCCCCTGAATTGGCAAGCAGATTCTCAACCACTGTGCCACCAGGGAAGCCCCTGGAGGGGACATTAGTCTTTAGATCAAACATTCCTCATGGGTCATGTATACATTATAATGCTTACTGTATACATTTCACTTGATAAAGCTAATTACATCACATTATTTGTGAATATCCAAATTTTAAAAAGTCTTAAAATTAAAATGGCAGTGTGATACAACCAGCATATAATATTGATCCACACAGAGTCTGATGCCTTATTCCTTGTTTTCCTTCTTTCTTTTATCTTCCCACTGAATCAAAGCCTCAAATTACCTAGATTTCCATCTGATAGTCTGATTAAATTAATTGAAACTCAGATTTGAATTAATGATAGATCAATAATCTTACTAATTTTCCCAAAACTATAAAAGATCTCCAGTTGACAGAGTAAGAAATGATGATTTTCCCGGCATAACTCCAGGCATTCTTCTTAATCCATAAAATGGCAGGCATGTCCTTCTCCTTCCTTCCCTATATATCGAGTAAACCTGTTAGCATTGGAGGGTCTTCTGCAGAGGCGGGGGGTGGCCGTGGCTCACCGTGAGGACAAGGACACTGGCAGCAGAAGTTCTGGACATATTTGTATTATTTTTAAATGTGCTGTGTAATAGAGTCCAGGGAATCCTGATGATTAATTAGAACACATTGACCATGGGAGGCAGGGCTCCCCTCCAACATTAGTTGCTAGGAAGGATTTTTTAATTAAACATTTTGTTGAAGTATAACAAACACAAGAAAAGCCCAAATCATGTGTATACCCTGATGGGGTATAACCTGATGGGTTATCACAAAGAGAGCCGCTCTGTGCAACCACTATCAAAATAAAGGTAGACCCTTACCAGCTTCCCAGAAACCACACCCCACATACCCCCTTCCACATACACTTCCTATTCTCCTCCCCAGAGATCACCTTTATAGACGGGGAAGTGTTATTTAATGTTTTGACAGGGCAATCAGATTTTACGTAGGATCGTCTTAGAAACCTGCCAGAAAAGAGGTATTGCTGTATGATGGAGAGAAACCCCAGGCTTGTATTCAGACCTTGATGTGACTTTGAATGGCATCTGTGAGCCTTTCTTTTCTTATCTATAAAATAGGAATAGTAATACCTGGCTTATTGGGGTTTTTTGAGTGAAAATGTTAGATAACATAATGTAATTTCTTTCTTTCTTTCTTTCTTTCTTTCTTGGGTGTATAGGAAACATTCAATAAATGGTTGTTATTAGGACACACATCTTGAGCTCCAGCACAACTTCAATAGGTGTCACATTGGGTCTCACCTAAAATAATGAAGCTTTGTGAGAAGAGCAGCAACTTCATATGCAGAAACACACACATATTTCACAGGCACAATCCCATGGGATTAAGCTCACACACCCACCTACACAAAAATCATGACTGTGTGAACCTTGCCACCCTGAGTTCCTAAGTTGAATAGCTCTTTTCTCTGGGAGGTGAGACATGGGGTGCAATGAAAAACTTCACTTATCTGGAAAACATACACCAAGTATCATCAACCTTGGATAGCACTTGCACTTTAGCTCATCCCGAGAGGTGGAGGCTGACCCAAATGAGCCTGAGTAACTCTTAGAATATCCTCTGAGTGTGGGCTGGAAGCTGGGAACTGTCTGGAAACACTGAGTCCATCCATGACATGCTTGGAGTTTTTAAATAGAGTCGCTGATGTTCTCACCAATCTGAATATTTGATGCAACTAAATAATTTAAAACATGTGAACAACCTTGCTGCTCTTTCCCTTAGAGTGCTCCCAGCCCTCTTTCACTGCCAGTACGATCTCATGAGCCATCAGAGGCAATGATGGGAGTTAGGGGCTCAGAAACACTCCATGGTGGGTTCTTGCTGTGTCAGGTCCTGACTGTGAATTCTGAGCAAATGAAGTACAGAATGGGGGCAGCTTTTGCCCCAGATGCTAGTGAATCAGGACAAAGTGAGTTCAATAGCTCACTTCCTGGACTTCCCTGGCGGTCCAGTGGTTAAGACTTGGCGCTTTCACTGCAGGAGACACAGGTGCAATCCCTGGTCAGGGAACGAAGATCCCGCAGGCCACGTGGTGCAGGCCCCCACCCCCGCAAAAAAAAAAAAAAAAAGGAGCTCACTTCCTAACTCATCCTCCCCAGTGCTGTGATGAACACCCTCATGCTAATCTTGTTCCAAGAGGAGCAAATAATTACTAAGTTAAAGTCAGTCTCTTCTATCGAAACTCAGAAAAACAAGCAACCAGGGGGCATAAAGGCGTGGACGGTCCATCCATTCATCCAGGGCTTGGGCCTCACTGGAAAAAAGATGGAATCATTAGAGAGATAAGGATGAAAGTTCTCTGTCCTACAAGGATTCCCATGTCCTCTAACTCTGGAAAAGGTAAGCAGGTCACCTCCACGCTCTCCCACCTCTCTTGTGCTTGTGTTTCATGTCCCTCTCCTACGGCTCATCTTGTATGTCTACCTCTTTCAATAGTCCACGTGCCTCATCTAGTCATTCAGCAAACATATACTGAGCATTTTCAAAGGGTAAGAAACTATGCTGAGCGTTATAAAGAACACACACGCACACGCACACCCCAAAAAAGTAGTTCCCACCTTCAGTAAGCTCATGGCCTGTAAAACATGGACACACGGCTTCCCTGGTGGCGCAGTGGTTGAGAGTCCGCCTGCCGATGCAGGGGACGCGGGTTCGTGCCCCGGTCCGGGAAGATCCCACATGCCGCGGAGCGGCTGGGCCCGTGAGCCACGGCCGCTGAGCCTGCGCGTCCGGAGCCTGTGTTCCGCGATGGGAGAGGCCACAACAGTGAGAGGCCCGCGTACCGCAAAAACAAAAACAAAAACAAAAACAAAATGCACACAAATTGCTATAATACTGTATAGAGTCTCAGATGGGCCCTGATCAAGGTACAGGAAGATACAGTGAGATAACTCAGAAAGAAATGGTCACTTCTGACCTCAATTTGAGGCCTCTCTCTCATGGCCTCTGCTTGAGACTTAATATCTGAAAAAGGCAAAGTTCCATACACCAGCCAGCCTCCCTCCCACAAGGCTGTCACCCACTGATCCTAGAGAAGGGTCTGGGTTCAGTGGTGTTGTTATTCCTTGCCAGAAGATTTTACCAGAGAAAGACAAGTCAACCAGCAGGAGGCCATACCAGCTACTCTATCTCCCTCTACCATTCTTTATCCCTCAAGAGCACTTTTCTTCCATTAAACAATATTAATGAGGGACTTCCCTGGTGGTCCAGGTGCTAAGACTCTGAGCTCCCAATGCAGGGAGCCTGGGTTCGATCCCTGGTCAAGGAACTAGATCCCACATCCTGCAACTAAGAGTTCGCATGCCGCAACTAAAAGATCCCTCATGCTGCAAGGAAGATGGAAGATCCTACGTGCCACAACTAAGACCCAGTGCAGCCAAATAATTAAATAAATATTTTTTAAAAAACAATGTTAATGAAACACAAATTTGTGGTCAAAGAATCCGATTCCACAGAAAATCCATGCCCTGTAGGTGAAGAGATTTTAGTCTCAAAGTGAGTTCATCAATACGTCAATACCATAGTACCTCAATAAAGTGGGTTATTTTCTAAAAAAGGAAAAAGAGAGAGAAAAGAAGAAGAGGAGGCGAGGAGGAGGAGATGCAGGAGGAAGAAGCAAAAGAAAAAAATATACAGGGTTTCCCTGGTGGCGCAGTGGTTGAGAATCCACCTGCCGAGGCAGGGGACGCGGGTTCGTGCCCCGGTCCGGGAAGATCCCACATGCCGCGGAGCAGCTGGGCCAGTGAGCCACAGCTGCTGAGCCTGTGCTCTAGAGCCCGTGAGCCACAACTACTGAAGCCTGCGGACCTAGAGCCCGTGTTCCGCAACAAGAGAAGCCACCACAACAAGAAGTCCGTGCACCGCAACAAAGAGTAGCCCCCGCTCGCCGCAACTAGAGAAAGCCCACGCGCAGCAACAAAGACCCAACGCAGCCAAAAATAAATAAATAAGAAAATTTATTTTTTTTTAAAAAAGGTTTTTAATTTAAAAAAAAAAGAAAGAGATATATAAAAGGAAAGTGTGAGAAGACTAGATCCAATTCTTGTCAGATTTCTATCTTCAGCTCAGGAACAAACAAGAAAGCCAAGAAAGGTTAGCTGCTCCCCTCCCTGTAGAATATTTCCATTTGCTTGTTTTCCTCTCTGGCCTGCTCTGGAGACTTTCGGATAAACAAATGTGTATGTTATATCATTAACAATCTCTGACCATCTGGGACTCCTTTGGCTAATTCATCAGTCCTGCCCAGATCCCAGCCAGCCAGCTAGCATGGGGAGTGATGCCAGCTGGTTCTCCTGCATAACCTTAGCAGGAAATGACCGTGACTCTGTCCAATGTCTCAAAGGCATTTTCCAAACTCTCAGGCTTCCCTCTCCAAGCACTCTTCCCTCTAATTTAGAGTTCCTGGGACCCTTTGTGAAGAAACTTCTGAAACTTACTAGTGTTGCTATGCTAATGTTTCCCTTGTGAGGTGTTCTGGGAAAGGGCTACGCCTTCCTTCATCTTCAGGACAGGAAATCCAGCTTTGCTGGAAGTAAACAGCCAGAGGTGAGCATCAGGCTAGGGAATTGTGGAAATGGACATTTGAAGTGGCTCTAAGTTTATCCCAGCATGCTCCTTGTTTCTATCCTCCTCTCTCAGGCAAGAGAAACAATCCTTGGAGATTCCAAGTGAGAATGGAGATCACAGCTCCTTTGCTACCTAGCAGAGCTCAGGCAATGTACCTCCCCAGATGGAACAGCCCTGGACCATCCTCCCATCTGCCAAGCAGAGGAGGTTTTCTGGGGACAAATGAGAGAACTCCAAGACAGCAGCAGACAACAGATCTGTAAATCTTAACCTCTGATTGCACCCATCAAAGCCTCCCCGACCCCACGCTGCTCGCGAAGTTAGCAAGGTCCTAAGCAGTGCAGTGAAAATAATAGAACCGTTGAAACAAGCAGAACTCAAAATTCCCCCAGCAAATGATTCTTACTTCCCTGACCTCGATGCCAAAGTCTGCTCCCTCCCTTCCTGTTTGCATTTCTGCTTATTAGCGGACAGTTTTTACCCATCAACACAAGGGTGTATTTTTAATAATTTGTGCTTATGTAAATGCCATACCATAGGTGGTATGCTTTCAGGTGTCTTGAACCAAGTTGTGTTTAATCTCATATTTCCTTTTGCTTTCTAGTCCTCTGCCCACTGCTGCCAACAGCACACACACACACACACACACACGCGCGCGCACACACACGCACACACACACTCCTCTCACAAGCTATAGGCAGGGCCAGTGATGAGGCGTTCTTATTCTTTGTCTCTTCTTTGGTTGTTACGAGCCTTTTAATGGCAAAGCAAGAACGTTCCCTTTTCTTCCTCCCTCTGCCATTTGAGTTTTGCATCCACATCTCTGCCGGCAGCTCTGCTTTTTAAAAAGCGGCTCTGCCCTCTAGCAGAGCGATACTCCCAGGGGACAGTCAGGAATTGGCAACTACTTCTTCCAGCCCCTCCCAACTTCACATGGAGAAGGCACTTAACCTCTGCGAGGGAATGAAGCTGCTGGTACGGGCTCAGCACAGAAGGGGCAGAGACCCCGTCCAGCTCCTCAGGATCCCCCTCCCTCTGTGGGAGCAGTGCCGAACCTTCTCTGTGCCCAGATTCTTCCCTCTTCTCTGGTCCCCTTCCCAGGTTTCATTAGGCTATGAACTAAGTATTAAATCATCTACACTATAGTCTAGAGGGGCCCAGGAAGACTAACAATTGTTAATAATAAATGATAAAAATAAAGACAAATGGTTCATTTGTGGAGCAGTATAATTTACAAAAAACCATAATGCAAATGCTATGACACTTTACGCTTACCCCATGCTTTTTCCAGTAGCTGTTATTGTTAATTCCATGTTATAAATAAGGAAATGAAAGCCAGATGGAAAAAAAATAGTTACTTGCTCGAGGTTCACAGCACATAGGCATTATGGGAATTCAAACAATAACAGCAGAGCCTTACATAGCACGTATGTGCCAGGCACCGTGCTAAGCACTTTATATCCTTCAGTCCTACAACAACCCTATTTTTTTTTTTTAATGAATGTATTTATTTATTTATTTATTTTTGTCTGCGTTGGGTCTTCGTTGCTGTGCATGGCTTTCTCGAGTTGCGGCGAGCAGGGGCTACTCTTCGTTGCAGTGCATGGGCTTCTCATCACGGTGGCTTCTCTTGTTGCAGAGCACGGGCTCTAGGCACACGGGCTTCAGTAGCTGTGGCGCGCGGGCTCAGTAGTTGTGGCGCATGAGCTTAGTTGCTCCGCGGCATGTGGGATCTTCCCGGACCAGGGATCGAAACTGTGTCCCCTGCATTGGCAGGTGGGTTCTTAACCACGGAGCCACCAGGGAAGTCCCAACAACCCTATTTTAATCTCATTTTACAGATGAGTAGACTGAGGCACATAGACATTAAGAAACTTACCTAATGTCACCCAGCTAATAAGTGGCAGAGCCCAGATTCAAAGCCCAGCAAGCTGGAAATGCAAAGAGGTAGAGTCGGGAGAGGGCAAAGGGTTTCTCCAAGGGGCTCACAGATTGTCATCACTTTATGGTGTCCCCAACTCTGCAGGACCAAAGATGAGTTTTGTTCACTCAGTCAAGGGTGGATCCATCTCAAAAAAGCATTAAAAATAAAAGCTAAAAAATGCAAAATAAAACAAAAAAGAGTGGAACCATATCTCCAGGCAGGCTTGTGTTAATCAAACTCACAAAACTGAGGTATTGTCCTAGATGCCAAGCCACATTATAATCAGGGGATGGTTTGCTAAGCATGAAATTCAAAAAAAAAAAAAAGAGAGAGAGAGAGAGAGAGATTTGGAGAACTCAGATGTTTAAAGATATCAGGCTGATATGGTTTGACGGCTGGCTACACTACAAGGACAGCCTCAATCTACAACCCCCTCTGCCCCTCCGACCCTCGGGTCCTCTCCACACTGACCTCTGCCTCCCTTGACTGTGTTTAACTGTGACTTCGGGCAGGTAGGCATTCTATTCTCCCCAGATACCCAGTTTCCAACACTCCTATAGGGACCACTTGCCTTTGAGTTTGAGAATGCCCTGGACTTGACCCGGTGATGGGGAGAGAAGAAGGTGGGGGAGGGATGCTTCCCCCAGCTGTCATCCCACCACTCTGCCTCCATCTCGCTCAGGGCCCATGTCAGGGCCTTAGGGATATGGGTTTCAGGGGAGAGACCACGAAAGAGGAAAAAGGTGATTGCAGTCATTTCCTTATATCCCACCACTGCCCCATTCCACATGCCCCCCTTGAAACTGGATATTTCTGGTTGAGAATCTTGAGAATCAGCAAACGTCTGCCGGATGCCATGTGTCCCTGAGGGTCCAGGCACAAGACCCATTCCCCACCCCAAGGAGCTGAGTCTGGCAGGCTGGGTGGCTTAGCCGGCTGGCACAGAGGACTCAGGCCATATCTGACTGTAGCCCATGTTGACACATGGACATCAGTGCCCATGAAGACTTCTCAAAAGTCAGAGACCTCTCGTCTCACATGGTGGGAAGCAGGGGACCAGGTCAGAGACTTGCAGCTCTCTCAGGCTGTCAAGTTCTGGATCCTGATTCAGCCACTGATCCGAAAGGCTGTAAACTCCACAGCCCCAGGAAAGGGGCCCACCTCTGAAGGCCAGAATGGCACTGGGCACCCAAGACAGGGAGCCCTTCAAATCCACGTCCAAAAAAGGAAGGCGTTTGTTCTGTGAAGCGCCCAGAGCAAAGATCCGTGGCCCAAGCATGGCAGAGTCAGATTCAGAGAAACAAAGCTGGTACCCCTCCCTCAGCGTCGCTAAAGATCTGACCCAAAAAAACATCCAAACTCAACAATGCCAGGGCCCTTTTTTTTTTTTTATTTATTTTTTTTATTTTTTTTTGCGGTACGCGGGCCTCTCACTGTTGTGGCCTCTCCCGTTGCGGAGCACAGGCTCCGGACGCGCAGGCTCAGCGGCCATGGCTCACGGGCCCAGCCGCTCCACGGCATGTGGGATCTTCCCGGACCAGGGCACGAACCCGCGTCCCCTGCATCGGCAGGCGGACTCTCAACCACTGCGCCACCAGGGAAGCCCCAGGGCCCTTTTTTGATTTGGATTATTTTATTTATTTTTCTTGTCTGATTGTTCTGTAATAATTGTCTGATTGTTCTAGCTGCAACTTACAGTACTGTGTTGGATGAAAGTGACACAAGTGGCAAAAAAAAAAAAGGCCAGGGCCCTGACCCCTTAGGATGACAAGTTGATGCATGAAGAGAGGGTTTAGAAAGACAGAAGTGAGGGTCCAGGTGAGCTCTGGGGTCATGCCCTCCAAGACCTTCACTCTGCCCTGTCTATGCCTGAAAAGCCAGGTCTCCCCCAGACATCACAGACACCACAAACGCATGAGAAGGCCACACAGAGTAGTCCCGGACCACCTCTTGTCCTGTCCACTTTCTTCTCATCTACACCCTGCTCTGTTCACCCCTGTCCTGTCCACCAACTATCCTGCCCACTCCCTGCCCTGTCTGCCACCTGCTCCATTGCTGTTTTCACTGATTTTCTTAGAGCAGGAGACAGCTCGTTAGCAATAAAAGAGAACTGGGCTCAGGGTGTTGTCCTGGCTCTGCATCAGCTGACTGACCTTCCCTGGTCGTTCCATTCAAAAGCCCTTTGCAGTCTGCAGAGCAGTTGCACATATGTTGTCACATTTGATTTCCACAGCACGAAGCATGAGCAGCACAGACATTATTACTGCCTGTGAAAGGGGAGCTCTGTGGTCAGGACCCTTTTGATTGCCAGTGAGAGAACCAACTCAAACCATCTTAAGCCAAAAAGAGAATTCATTGGCGAGCCTGGGGATGCCACTGACATCCGGCTCCGTTGGATCTGGGGACTCAGACAATGGCACCAGCAGCCTCGCTCTCTCTGTCCCTCAACATTCTTCCCTCTGGTTCAGCTTTAATTACAACTTCCTCCTGGGCTCACATGGCTGCCAGCAGCTCCAGGGTCACATCCTCACAGCTGCCTGTTTCAACTAAAGTCCTAGATCTAATGCTCATTGGGCTGAGATGGGTCACGTGTCCACCCCGAAGGTGGAGTCTGTCCTGCCCATTCCCTGTCAGTGGAGAATGGAAGAGAGCAATTTCCAAGGAAAATGGGGGTGATGTAAGCTGTGGGCTCGCCATGCAATGACAGATGTCCCTATGGCAATCTCAGAGGAGGTTGGGTAACAGTGTCTTTTAAATGTTTCAGTGAGAAGTGGTTGACAAAGAAATGAACTGAACTTGCCACTCTCCCATCTAAATTGGGCTAGTTGTGTCCCGCTCACGGTGTCACTTAAGACTGACTAATCCAACTTAGTTTCTTAGTAACCAGACCCAGGAAAGGAACTGACGTCACCCTATAAAGGGATTGGTTTACTGGGGCTGTGGAGCCAGACCTCACCCTGAGGCTGGGAGTAGATTTTCCTATGGAGGAAGATGACCCAACTTTCCACTTTCAATCACCCAGGGAGGAGGCAGATTGGGGTGGGGGAAGGGGGGCGGGGATGAGGATGCAGGAGGTGAAGCTCAGGCTGGAATGAAGGAAAGTTCTTCCTCTTCATTTTGGGATCAGAATCAGGTGGTGTGAAGATGCCTGGATTGGACTCAGGAAGGCAGATGAGAAGTGAGACAGAAGCCTGCCCAACAAGGCACGTGTCATGAGTGTGCAACCTGGGCCCTACATTTGGAAGGGCTCCGTGATTGTTTTATTACTCTGCTGTCGCCATCTTGAGAGTATTAATTTTTGTACAAGGAGCCCCATATTTTTATTTTGTGCTGAGACCCACAAAATATATAACCATTCCTACTGTCAAATAGGAAGCCCTGGAGGGTCTGAGCACAGGTCTCTGCAGTAGTTCTGAGCTATCCTTTGGGGCGTATCTCCTTTCTTTTGGCCTCACCCCACGCCTGGTTTCAGATGAGCTGGGAGGACCTAGAGAAGGGCTACCTTACGCTCTGGGCAGAGCGGCTGAGGAATGAGTTGCACTCCTCCCCAGGGCCATCACTGTGTCAGCAGCGGTGGCCACTGGCAAAGAATGGCCCAGCCGCAGAGGAGTCTGCAAGGGCCGCGAGCAGGAAACCTGGCATGGAAGGCAGATCAGAGCATCCAGGGGCGGGTAAGCCAGGCCCCAGCCTCGGGCAGGCCCCTGGGGGTGAGTGGCTGCCACATAGGCCGGGGGAGAAGTAAAATGAGGCTTGAGCACGGTGCTGGGCGAACAGTCAGCTTTTATTGGTGGCTGTTAGTCAGTAATGGGAGCCATTATTACTAATACATGTTTAATTACAAATGTGAGAAAAGCAAAGCAAAGCAAAAAGCTACCTGTGGTGCCACTGCTTCAAAACACCTTCTTTAAATAAAAATGGAATCGCACTCTGAATATATCCATGTATATGTATATGTGTGTGTATATATATGTGTGTATATGTATATGTGTGTGTGTATATATGTGATGTGTGTATATGTATGTATGTGTGTATATATATGTGAGTATATGTGTGTATATATGTGTATATACATATGTGATATGTGTGTATACATATGTGATATATATGTGTATATGCGTGTATACATATGTGATGTGTGTATATGTGTATATACATACGTGATATATATGTGTGTGTATCTGTGTGTATATATGTATGCGTGTATATATGTATATATACATATGTGATATATATGTGTATATGCATGTGTGTATATGTGTGTATACATATGTGATGTGTGTGTATGTGTGTATATATGTGTGCATATACATGTGTGATATATGTGTGTATATATGTATGTGTGTATATAGGTATATATACATATGTGATGTGTGTGTATATGTGTGTATATACATATGTGATATATATATGTGTGTGTATGTATCTGTGTGTGTGTGTATATATATATATGTATATATAGAACAGGCATTTTGTCATCCACCTTTTTTTAATGACTACATGATATTCCATTGTATGGATACATGAAAATTCATTGTTAATTCTGAAATTTTAAAGCTTAACAAAAGATACAGAGACTAACATAACAAAAAAGAAATGCCCATGTGCCCTCCATCCATATTAACTAAATGCTAACATTTTGCCTTTAAAAAAGCCTTAAAGGAGCTTTCTACTGGGTGTGTGGCAGTAGCTCCTGAGGGACCTTTCAGAGAGAGCTGGGGTCAGCTGGAAAGACATCAGTGGGGCCTACGCTATTACACACTGGGAACCAGAAGGTTACCTTGAGATCACAAACTAGAGGGTCTGTGGCACTTTGCAGAGGACTGAAAAGACCTTGAGACACATCTATGATTGTCCAAGGCCACCCAGCAAATAAATAAGAAAAAGACAGAACCCTGGAACTTCCCTGGTGGTCCAGTGGTTAAGACTCCATGCTTCCACTGTGGGGAGCACAGGTTCAATCCCTGGTTGGGGAACTAAGATCTCACATGCCATGTGGTGGGGCCACAATAAAAGAAAGAAAGAAAAAGGAAGGAAGGAAGGAGGAAGGAAGGAAGGAAGGAAGGAAGGAAGGAAGGAAGAAGGAAGGAGGAAGGAAGGAAGGGAGGGAGAGAGAGAGAGAGAGAGAAAGAAAGAAAGAAAGAAAGAAAGAAAGAAAGAAAGAAAGAAAGAAAGAAAGAAAGAAAGAAA
>NW_020837988.1:6473113-6665966 GCF_003676395.1 Aethalodelphis obliquidens
AAAGAAAGAAAGAAAGAAAGAAAGAAAGAAAGAAAGAAAGAAAGAAAAGAAAGAAAGAAGGAAAGAAACAAAGGAAGGAAGGAAGGAAGAAGAAAGGAAGGAAAGGAAGGAAGGAAGGAAGGAGGAAGGAAGGAAGAAAGAACGAACGAACGAAAGAAAGAAAGAAAGAAAGAAAAAGACAGAACCCCAACCTGGGGCATCTGAACTCAGGCCCTGAGCTCCTCCCCATTATCATGCTGGCATGTCTCACCTTGGACCACCTGGGTCCACAGGAAACAAAAGCTTGCACTGGAAGCTGCCTCAAGCCCCTTCTGTTGCTGACCTCCCAAAATTCTAGTGCAGCCCTGGCAACTATCTCAGCCTAGCCCCGGACATACACTGAAGCACAGTCGATGCCAATGGGGGACACGAAGCAGATTCAAGACTCTGCCTCCAGAGCTGCCCAGACATCATTGGAAAGCAGGCCTGGTGCGGTGAGCCCCTGTTAATTGGGGCTCAGGAGCGATATTATCCCCTGGGAGTTTGCCTCCATCAAAACCTCACTGTGGGGCTTCCCCGGTGGCGCAGTGGTTGAGAGTCCGCCTGCCGATGCAGGGGACGCGGGTTCGTGCCCCGGTCTGGGAAGATCCCACATGCCGCGGAGCGGCTGCGCCCGTGAGCCATGGCCGCTGAGCCTGCGCGTCCGGAGCCTGTGCTCCGCAACTGGAGAGGCCACAGCAGTGAGAGGCCCGCGTACCGCAAAAAGAAAAAAAAAAAAACCTCACTGTGACTGTCATACAGAGTGAAGTAAGTCAGAAAGAGAAAAACAAATATCATATATTAATGCATGTATGTGGAACCTAAAAAAACGGTACAGATGAACCGGTTTGCAGGGCAGAAATAGAGACACAGATGTAGAGAACAAACATGTGGACACCAAGGGGGGAAAGTGGTAGCGGGGTGGGTCGGGGGGTGGGTGGGATGACTTGGGAGATTGGGATTGACATGTGTACACTAATATGTGTAAAATAGATGACTAATATGAACGTACTGTATAAAAAATAAATTAAATTAAATTTAAAAAAAAAACCCACTGCTGGGACTTCCCTGGCCGGTCCAGTGGTTAAGACTCCGAGGTTCCACTGTGGGGGGCACAGGTTCGATCCCTGGTCAAGAAAGTAAGATCCCACATGCCACACAGCACGGCCAAAAAATATATATATTAAAAAAAAAAACAATATGCGATAGATAACCAACAAGGACCTACTGTATAGCACAGTGAACTGTATTCAATATCTTGTAATAACCTATAATGGAAAAGAGTCTGAAAAACAATATATGTGTATATATATATATACACATATATATATAACTGAATCACACCTGAAATTAACACAACACTGTAAATCAACTACACTTCAATAAAAATTTAAAAATTAAAAAAAAATTTAAAAACCAACTGCAAGATAACAACCCCGGGAAAGAAAGCCAAGATTTCCTGACACCAAGACAGCTCCAGGGAAGAGTCTCCTTCATTTTACCTCAACTTTCACATCTGTTCTCACGTCTCAGATATTTTCTGGTAAAGTACTTCTCTGCTAGTTCTGCTTTCATTTGCCATCCAATAGACATCAGAGTGTTTCAGTGGGAGGACAAGGGTCTCTGGCATTTAGTCCTTCTGCTTTTGTGGCTTATTACAAATCTTGCAAAGGCCTGTGAACTTTTGAAATGAGTACATCGTCTGAACTTTGCAACTCCTCCCAATAACCAGAGGGCTGGTACTGGGAAGTGTGGCTAAGACCGAGGGTTGTGACCTGGTGCTTCCTTGTCACAGAAACCCTCACCATCCTTGAGAGAGGGGAGCATTCTGCATGGGGATGCCAGAAAGAAACTCAGTGTGTTTGCTCCCCCAGTGACAAACCCATCACCAGATCTTTAAAGAGCGCACAGGCACAATTAAGCAATTGGCTTGCAGGTTTACCGGGGGAGAAAAGTCGTATTAATACAGGAAGAGTTGCATAGATTTGTTAACTTAGGATGAACGCTGCATAATGTAGACCAGCTATCTGATGGCTTTGGTAATTAACATGAAGGCAAGGAGAATAGGCCAAGTGTCGAGATGGGCCCTTAGAGCCACCTTAGGCAAGCAGCACATTCTTCCTTGGAAGAAAACAAAGACAAACAATGAGTGGGTGGCTTCAGTGGATTTGATAATGTTCCATTTCTTCATTAAGGTTGTGAACATGAGGTGTCTGCTTCCCTATCCTTTATAACGTATCTGCATCCTATATAAACATATAGTATACACCAAATATTTTATAACTTCAGATGAAATAATTAATAAGCTAATAAAACACAGGATTGGGGATATCTGGGTTTGTGGCACTGCAGATGGAAAGGGTGATAGGGAGGATGTGGGAGGCTTCAGAAACTCCCCAGGATGGCATTTTTATTCTGGTACGTAGAGTAGGCATCCCTCCTTTCTGCTACGAGTGGATTTCCTACCACACAAGCATTCAGAATGTCTCTTCTCTATTTCTGACCCTTAGAAACAGAGCCTTACCCCTTCCTTAATTCTGAACCGCTCCTCACAGGTTCAGCGGGTGGGTCACCCTTCCTTGATGCTAGAACCGCACCCCGTCAGGACAAGACCGTGTGAGTTTGCGATCACAGTGGATTATTTGGGGGAGAGCTTATGCTGGGCGGGGGAATCTAAGTGATTAAAGGGGTCTTTCTCCCAACTGATATAGGATCACGGGGACCTCATGAGTGAAAACCTTAGAGTTTCGATGAATAAGATTACTAGAAGGCTTTAGGGGGACACTAGACCACACTCGCTGGACCTAGAGGAGAGAATCCACGTCTAGAGAACAGTGTAGACAAGCTCTGTAGCTGCAAATCCTTAGCCCATATGGGAGCACCAGCCCTTGACAAAGTATCACTAAATTTGTAGGAGATTATATACACACACGACAGAAATCCATATTGGCATAAAGTCGCCAACTGTCCTTCTTGGGAAACACTGCCTATTATTCTGACTTGGGGAATGTCCTTTCTTTTATGAAACTATGGTCATAACAGATGGTTTAGTAGAAACTGTCTTAACCAACCCCTTTCTTAACCAACTTATTAGATCAACCAGCACCCTCCAGTCTCTTGGTGAAACATACTATCTTTATGCTTGAGGCAATGGGCAGATTCTCTTGAAGATCCCCTCGCTTCTGCTCTCACCCGTTGAGGTATGTGTTGAACAAGAGTCAACGGCATTCAGGCCCAAACTTGTTTAGGCCGGTCAAACATGTTAATTATAATTATGCAATTTAATGAATTCATCCATAAACTAACCAATTAAGAGTATAAACAGAAAGGATATTGACCAATGACAGGAAATGTAAACAAAGAGAACTGGTTATTTCTACAAAAAGTAAATTGAATGCTTTAGAGCACGCCATTTTTTTTTTTTTTAGAGCATGCCATTTTTTTAAAAAAAACATCAAATTAGGAATGAGGGAGAGGACTGTAAAATAGTCACAGTGAAAACATAAAAATGAAAAGAGGTTTCGCAATCAGATCGCGTCGTAAGTATCCAGAATGTCTTGCTTCACGTTAGGGAAACTGGAACTAGAAACTCCAGGACGAGACAGTGTGTGTGATTTGTGCAGAAAAGGCAACGAGTCCCTCTTTCAGCAGACCCATCAGTGAAAAATACCTGCATCCAAATACCTGCAAATGATGACACACTTAGATATTTTGAGCCAAAGAAAGCATTTAGAGGAAGAATATATCTTTTGTGTGATTCCTTGAGTTCACCAACTTTTCCAATGAACTGACCAATAACAATTTCAACTACATTGGGTGAGAATGCACCTACCTGATAAAATAAAAGGCTGACTACTATATCAGTCCCTCCTGATCTAAAACGTTGTTGATACATGAAATCAACAGATGTTAGCTGGCCCTTCCTGGCCATTCCTGCTAAAGGCCATGTATTTTGAAGATCGCCAGTGCAGTATATTTTTCTCCCTCAACTGACTCTCAAAAGGGCTCTGTCCATAGAGAACGGACTTGTCTGCCAAGGGGGAGGGAGGGTGGGAGAGGGAAGGATTGGGAGTTGGGGGTTAGCAGATGCAAACTATTATATATAGAAAGGGTAAACCACAAGGTCCTACTGTCTAGCACAGGGAACTATATTCAGTATCCTGTGATAAACCATAATGGAAAAGAATATTAAAAAAGAAGATATATATATATGTGTGTATATATAATATGTATAACTGAATCACTTTGTTGTACAGCAGAAATCAACTACACTTCAATTTTTTTAAAAGGGCTCAGGGGCTTCCCTGGTGGCGCAGTGGTTGAGAGTCCGCCTGCCGATGCAGGGGACATGGGTTCGTGCCCTGGTCCGGGAAGATCCCACATGCCGCGGAGCGGCTGGGCCCGTGAGCCACGGCCGCTGAGCCTGCGCGTCCGGAGCCTGTGCTCTGCAACGGGAGAGGCCACAACAGTGAGAGGCCCGTGTACCGCAAAAATAAATAAATAAGAGAGAGAGAAAGGGCTCTGTCTTCTGAAAGCCAGCAGTATACACATAGTTCTCAACAGGAGACTATCCAAGCCCTCCAACTTTTATAAAGTGGAATCTTTAAATATTAATCATTCAAAAAGCAAAGGAGGGAAACCCCGGAAGCTTTAGTCAGGTTATAAATAATCGTGCACTCAACCAGAACTGAGTGGTTAAATCTCTCGGAGTTTGTCTTAACAGAATGTGCTTTCCTGGAATGTGGTAAATGCCACCCTCACTCAGATCAGCAGAACCTTACCTGAACTTTCTCTCTCTTGCAGTAAAGGTGCCAGTCCACAGCCCAAAGTCTGCCTTAGCAGGGTCTCCGGAAACGGTTGAGACAACACCTAGATACCAGTCATTATGAAACAATTTCCCTTCAAACCTCTTGCACATGTTTGCCTTCCTTCTCCCACCCTGACTACTTCCCCAGCGCTCTCAGGACTGAACAAATCGGGCTGGTTTCAGGGCAGAGTCCTGTAGTCACGACCCAAAACCTAAAGAACCTAAATGCCTCCCGTGAGGACCACCAGTCAGAAATCCGCCCCATCCAGCTATAGAACGGACTGGACAAATTTCACAAATATCATGGGCTGCTCAGCTACATCTCTGAGGACATGAGAAGGTCTCTTTTCAGACAGCCACCCATCCAGATGGCTGGGAGCTGGGATAAAAACATTATATCCCGCGATATATCTGGTAGACACTTTTTTAAAGCTTGCATGAGGCAATTAAAAGTGTGAATCAGAGTGAATCTGTCTTCTGGGCTGATTTACCTTCCCTCGGCTCAGCCGGGCGGCCAGGACCTTCCACATCCAGCCCATATCCACCATGCAGACAAAGTCAGGGTGGGAGGGAAGTCCAAGAGGGAGGGGATATAGGTATACATATAGCTGATTCACTTCATTGTACAGCAGAAGCTAACACAACGTCGTGGAGCAATTATACTCCAGTAAAAATAAAAATTAAAAAAAAGG
This sequence comes from Aethalodelphis obliquidens, assembly GCF_003676395.1. Lineage (NCBI taxonomy): Eukaryota > Metazoa > Chordata > Mammalia > Artiodactyla > Delphinidae > Aethalodelphis > Aethalodelphis obliquidens. The sequence continues at coordinate 6,478,631 of NW_020837988.1, forward strand.
GGAAGAAGAGGCCACCAGACTCCTCCAGACAAATCAGACGGAGCTGAATACTAGTCTGTGTTCCTAGACATGACACAAGTTTCACGACAGTAAATCTTTACTAGTATCTGTGGTAGATTCCAGAGAAGATGAGTCCCCTACAATCCGACAGAAGCTTGTACTGAGCGAGTCTGTTTTGTGCGGGCTGCTTAAACACTCAGCAGTAAAGGTACTTCCCGCACAACGGTTAAAATGGCGCAGTGACGCCATTCAGAACGTGGCTGTCTGTTGTGACTTATTCATGGAGCTCAATTCACTGTTTCATTTAAAGGTCTCCCTACAGGCACTTCGTGCTCTGTAAGTCCTAAAACCACCTGGGTCAGAAATACTCTTACTCTGACCCACTCAGCTCAGGTGACCAGCCCAAGAATATTTAAGCTTGCTTGGGTTCTGTAAGCTCTCCCAGGATGATAAAGCCCTTGAGATTCTAGGGAATCATCTTTCAGGGAGTGGGGGGCAAGAAGAAAGAGCAGCCCATGCTGAGATGAGATGGCCATCCACTAAGGCCACCTCCGCCAGACTACTTGGGATGTCCAGAGCTGTGAGAAGTTGGGGAAACCCCAGGACACACTGATAATGGCCCAACTAAACATCCCTACGGTCCCAATACCTGCTGGGGCACTTGTCTGTGACCCCCAGGCAGAGCTGGTCCTTTCTTCCCAAGTCATGACTCCCTTCCCTGACACTTCCCTCCAGCCCCAAACAAAAGAAACCCAAGCAAAGGAAGAGACCTTTGTCCTCCAGTCAAGGGGAATCATGGTGCCTCACCGCTCTCATTTCGGGAGGCGGAAAAAAAGTCTCTCCACTGCATGCTGCTGGGAAGGGGATCCTGAAATCCCTCTGGTTGCCCAGGTGACCCAGGGGTCCCTTCCTCACGTGATGGACACGGGTGTCCCTGCTCCTGAAAGCTCACCCTGAGTTCCCAAGTCTGAACCATCAAGTTACTTATTCATTCGGTCAACACATAAATATTCAAGAACCCACCCTGTACCTGACATTAAACTAGGCACGGGGGATACAGCAGTGAGGAAGACAAATTCCCCACGTCTGGGCAGCCTACAGCCTGGTGGAGAGGGGGCAATCAGTAAACCCATGTGCCAATCAACAAGTTAGCTCATAAAGTAGTAAGTACTACTTTTTTTTTTTCGCGGTACGTGGGCCTCTCACTGCTGTGGCCTCTCCCGTTGCAGAGCACAGGCTCCGGGCGCACAGGCTCAGCGGCCATGGCTCACGGGCCCAGCCGCTCCGCGGCACATGGGATCTTCCCGGACCGGGGCACGAACCCGTGTCCCCTGCATCGGCAGGCGGACTCTCAACCACTGCGCCACCAGGGAAGCCCAAGTACTACTTTTACTTAGGGCAATGTGACAGAGAGGAATCAGAGGTGTAGCAGGGGCCACTGCTGTTAGGGGGGTCTGGGAAGGCCACCCTGGGAGGGAACATTTGAGCTGAGTTGTGATAATAAAAATAAGCTTTTTTTTTTTTGCCACACCACGTGGCCTGTGGGATCTTAGCTCCCCGACCAGGGATTGAACACAGGTCCCTGCAGTGAAAGCACGGAGTCCTAACCACTGGACCACCAGGGAATTCCCTTTTCTCCTTTTCTCCCTCTCTCCCTCCCTCCCTCTCTCCCTGCCTTTCTCTCTCTTTGGCAAACCTAACTATTCACATATCCGTTGGAAGAGCATTCCAGAAAGAAGGAATAGTAAGTGTCAACGCCCTGAGAAGGAACCACGTATTATCTTGTTAGAAGGATGGAAGAAAGTCCAGTGTGGGCAGAGCAGGGCAAGTGAGAGGCAGAGTAGCCAGAGAGAGGGTCTTAGGGGCAGGCAGGGACCCATGGACCCTGGGGGCCTCCTGGGCTGTGGAAGAAGCCACTGGAAGGTTACAAGCAGGGAGTGATCAAGTCTGTGCTTTAAAAAGATCCCTCTGGCTGCTGGGAGGAGACTGGACTCAGGAGCAGAGAACAAGAGGGACTCCAGGCCGGGGACTGGACTGGTTTGGTAACCATGGAGATGGCAAGCTGGGATGAGATTCAGGATTCCAGAGGGAGAGCTGCCAGGACCCTAGAATAAAGACAGCAAGTCCAGCGTCTGTATATACTCGATGACTGTCCCTGTGTGAGTAGCTGTGTATAGACACACACGCTCACACACACACACACACACACACACACAACACACATTATCCTCCTTATACACACAGTCCAGGGTGGTGGCCCAGACTCCAGATTCTGGAGCCAAGATGCCCAAGTTCAAATTCGAACTTATCCACTTGCTAGCAGTAAAATTTGGTAAGTCACTGAACCTCTCTGTACCCAGATTCCTCCTCTGTAAAATGGGGACAATAATAAAGGTGTCCTCTTAGGGTTGTGGTGAGGATTAAATTAGTTACTATAGGTAAAGCATTTAGGGAAGAGTACCTGTTATACAGTATATTTTTTCCTATTTCTGCTGTAACAAATTACCACAGATGTAATGGCTTCACTAACACAATACAAATTTATTCTCTTACAATTCTGGAGACCAGAAGTATGAAATCAGTTTCACTGGGCTAAAGTCAAGACGTCAGCCGGGCTGGCTCCTTCCGGGGGCTCTGGGGAGGATCCGTTCCTGCCTCTTCAGCTCCTGGAGGCTGCGGCGTTCTGCGGGCCCTGGCTGCATCACTCCGACCTTTGCTCCCACCATCACACTGTCTTCTCCTCTGTGACCTTCTTGCCTCCCTCCTATAAGAAACCTTGAGCTTATATTCAGGGCCCAGAATCATCTCCCCATTCACAATCCTCAACTCTGTTATATCTGCACAGTCCCTTATGCCACAGAAGGTAACATTCACAGGTTCCGAGGGTCCAGGTGCCGCTAAGTCTTAGGACCATTGTTCAGTCCAGCACTCGTGATAAGCAATAACTAAAAGTGAATTACTCTTATTATCGTTACCATTGTGACTGCTCCCTCAGCAGCTCCGGAGTGTATCCCCAGCCCCCTCCCAAGCTGTGTGGGAGAGAAAGGGATGAGGAAAGACCCCTGTCTAACTCCCAGAAGCTCCCTGAGACTAGGCCCCGAGCCCAAACCATAGCTGGCCACGATGCTGACTGTATCAGACAGAGGCCTCAGGACCTGGCTGGTCCCATGAGGGGACTGGGGGGCAGGCAGAGAGCAGATGAAGCAGGAACATACTCAGAGGCCTCGAGTGGGACTGAGAGGGGCCCCTGGAACGCAGGCTAAGGCTTCCTGATGGCGCTGTATTCCGTGGGTTCCTCATGGCTCCTGCTGGGAATGCGGGTGATGAGGTGCTCCATGTTGCTATAGGTTGGCTCTTGATCTGAGGTTTCCAAAGACAGAGCTGCACGGGCAATGTCCTCCCTGAGAAAGGGAGTCTGCAATGAAGACGTCCTCGGGGTTAGAGAGGCTGGCAGGAGGCTGTGCCCACGGACGGAGGAGACCTTGGAGGAGCCTGGGGAGACAGACCCTCCAGGGCTTCTGGAGTCTTCTCCCAGGCCCCCCAGCTGCTCCCCCCTCCACTCTGCCAGGCACCTTTAGCTCCGGCCACGGCAGAAGATGCTCTCCCTCAATTCCATGCCAGGGCAGCACATTTGGCATGGAATCCCAGGTCCCTCAGCCTGTCTGGGTCTCCCCTGCCCAGCATGAGGACCGTGTCTGACCGGGCTCTGAGTCTCCCAATGCTAAGACCTGGTGTGGAGGTACTTCAAATGCCAAAAGCATGCAGGAGCTCTGCCAGCAAGGCTTTCAATAGCTGCATCTTGTCCCAGCACCCACCCTCCCACGTGGGCAGGAGAAAGCCGGTCCTCAAAGGAAGGGCAACAGCGGGTCCGGTCTGAGCCCCGTAGCAGCCCCACCAAGTGCATACCATGGTGACATACTCCACTTCCTCCGTGTTGGCCTGGGCGGGGGAAGAGGACCTCGTGGAGGCCTTCTTCTGGGACGACCCAGAGTTTTCAGTCTGCTGCAGGCTCAGGTTTGCGTAGCAGATGTCGCCCTCCTTGGGCTGAAGCGCCTAGGAGAGGAAACACAGGTTTCTCTTCCACAGAGGGACGCGTGGCTCTCTGCTCCCCTGGGACCCCCCTCTCCCAGCTCCCTCTGCAACCCCCATCTCCTCTTAGCCTCCCACACCTCCCCCTCCCAAGCCCTCCTCCCTTCTGGCTGATGCCAGCATACGACCGGGCCCCTTCCCCGGCCCTTGCAGCTGGGCCATGAGTATATGGACATTTGGGCACAGAGTTTGTCTGATACATTTGGACCTTGGTGCTCCTGGGAGATGGAAAATAAGGAAGTGAGGGAAACATGTCTGGTGTCTCTGCTCTGACCTCGGGGACTCTCTTACCTGCTCTGGGGATATCTCAGCAGCTAAAAGACAAAAACAATCAGAGTTAGAAAGCCCATCCCCTCAGGTCTGGGAGAGAAAAGAGGTGAATTAGGCTTCGAGCTCAGAGAGAAGAGACCTGCTTCTAATTCTGATCCCTCAGAGGAGAACTAAGGAGACCTCAGCCCATCCATTCCCCACATCACAGAACTGTGCGATCAGCTGCTCAGGTGGCCCTGCCAGTTATCAACCCCCCCGGGATTAGGCTCAACCTAAAACTTCTGCTGGGATTCTGCCTGTGACGCCACCATTTCTCCACCTGCAGGGCTCAACTCAAAGTCACACCTACTTTCTCCAGCTATCCAGGCTGTCGGATCCCTCCCTCCCTGGCTCCCAGGGCATCTGATCTATGTCTGTCTCATCACCCTTGTCCCACTGAATTCTGGTTGGTCTTCAGGAGGGATGCGGGCTGCTGGATGGCCGAGCTTGTCCCTCCCATGCCTTCCGGGTGCGGACTGTACCAGGCACAAGAGGGACTCCATCAGTACAAGCTGTCCACGCGACGGGATGGCTCTAAGCTGCCCTCTGAGTGGCGTACCCGAGCTGGGTCATCACTGTCCGGACCAGCTCTCAGGTGCCCTCTGGTTCCTGTTTCTTTCTCTCCCTGCCCTCCCCCTGCCACCGTCACGCCCCCAGCTTCGGAGACAACAAAGAAACAAGAAAGATTTTCCCTATGGTTTTTAGATACTGAGGGGGACAGAAAGTATTTTTAACTTAGGTCACGGACAATACATTGGGGGGAAAGTATGATGAACAGGAGTCAGGCTCCCGTCTCTCCAAACTACAAGATTCCCCAGGCTGTGGGGACAGAGCAGTGTTAAAGAGGGTCCCGTGAGCTCCCAGATCCCAGTAGGTTCTGAGAAAGGGAGGAGGTGCAGTTAATGTGAGAACGTGGAAGTGGAGCCAGACAGGAAAAGTGTTTGGCCGAGGCCGGACCTCGTGATAGACAAGTGCAGACTCGTGAGCAGAGGCCCTTCCCTAAAGGGCAAATATACACAGAACAAGTAGGGTAGCCTGAGAAAGGGCTGAAGGGAGGAAGTGCAAACACAGGAGTGGCCACCAACATTCCTGAGAAAACACAGAGAACCGTGTATGAGTGTGCACACGCACATGTGCACATTCGTGTGCGGGCTATGTTGTGTGTGCGTGCGTGAACATGTGCTCGTGCATGTGTGTATACATCCGTGCGTGTGCGTGTGTGTGTGTTTCTCCATGCCCCCATGTCTATTCAGTACCCCCTTGACCACCACAGGAATTCTACTAAAGTGTCTGGGGACCCTAGGAAGGCTGCCTGCCTAAGGCCATTGCCATCTCTGCCACCAGGAACCAAACCAAGAAACAGACAGGGAGGCAGAGCAGAGAGGCAAGAGGAGCAAAGAGGGATGAGCAAGGTAGAATTGAATCCAAAACCTCCTGGGTTCACCTCCAAGCTCCAGCCCCTCAAACTGCCAGTCGCCGTGGCCTTTGGGACGGCACCCCTTCCAGACTGTGCAGGTATTCCCTTGGGCTGATGGTTCCCGGATGACCATGCTGGCCCACACACTTCCACCCAGCCCAGCCCCAGCCCGGTGTCAGCCAGGTCCCCTCACCTTTCTTCTGTTGTTTCAACATTCTCCAAACCACAAGTGAGGTCACCATCAAGAGAAGAAGCAGCACAGCAAAGATGAAGGGAAGGAGGATGTTGGCCTTCAGGAACACACTGCTGGGAACGACAGAGGATGCCCCAGGCACCCAAGCTCACCTCCTGTCTTTGGCCTTATCCCACCCACCTGGGAGCAGGGACAGCCACAGGCCTTGAAACCTTTCAACCTACAGGCCTGAGGTTTCCAGTCGGGGAACCCCTACTCCCAGATGCCCTCAAAGATGGTGTTTTAAAAAAAGAGAGAGGGGGGTTCCACAAGGGGTCTCAGTGGGTCTAGAAGCCAAACAGAAATTGTATGGCAAAGGCTCTGAAAAGGCCTCCCTGCTTCTAAGCTTGCCCCCTGTACAGGCTGAACAGTGTCCCTCACCCAGTAATTCATGTTCATTAGGAACTGGGGAAGGTGACCCCTTGGGAAATAAGATCTTTGCAGAGGTCGTCGAGTTAAGAGGAGGTCATACTGGATTAGGATGGGCCTGAATCCAATGACTGGTGTCCTTATAAAAGGGAAATGGGGGCACACAGACACAGAGGGAAAAGGCCATGTGATGACAGAGGCTGAGATTGGAGTGATGCCGCCATAAGCCAAGGAGTGCTTGGCTCACTGGCGACCACCAGAAGCTAGGAGAGAGGCCTGGGACAGAGTCTACTTTTGAGCCCAAAGAAGGAGCCAACCCTGCCGACACCTTGATTTCATTTCTGGCCTCCTGAGCTGTGAGAGTAAGTGAGAGGAGGTCCCAGCATCCTTGAGCTTGAGGGTCCGGAGACAAGCTCTGGCTGGGACCTGGGACTACAAAAGTCTCCCCTTTGGAAGAGTTTGGGCCAAGTGGGCCACATGTAACAGCAGCATCAGAGCTGGCTTACCCGCTGTTGGAGTCGGGGCTGGTCACAGCCAGGGAGTCACTGGTCTCTTCCAGGTTGACCGACACTGTGAACACGTTGATAGCAGAGGTGGCAGGAGTGGTGGCCGGCACTGCTCTGGGTGCTTGGCGTACAGACCAGGTTACACATGGCTCTGCCTGTTCACCCACCCGCAGCCTTACACATGGCTCTGAGCCGGGGGTGGGGATCATGGGCTACCTGAGGAGTCTGAAGCAGGGCCAAGGGAGAGAGCCTATAGCCTGGACCGCTCATATCTCCCTGGCCGCTAGGAGACTCAGAACCTCAGAGGCAGGTGGAGCTGGCACAGGTCCGGGGAGGACATCAAGCAGAACTTGGAAGGTTAGGGGGGGCCAGGCTTGCTTCAGGACAAGGGCAGCTGGAGTTCAGCTGGAATTCAAACACTCCGGCTGCTATGACAGGGCCTCGGCCAGGGGCCAGTGCCTCTCACCTTATTTATCCACAAGGACATGAACAGAATGGGGGCTCTCAGGTGGCTGACACACCCCAAATCTGTGACTTCAGACATGAGGACCAGCCCTGAGCAAAACCCTGAGGTTCAGGAAGAGCCTTTACTTGGGGCAGGTTCTAAAGCTTTCACAGTGGGGATGGTTACATCTCAGGAACGCTGTCAGGACTGAACGAAATGAGGCTGTGCTCTGCAAGTATAACAGGCCTCACACGTTCCTGGTGTGGTGGAGGCTCCGTTGACTGTGCGCCCACCCCCGTTGCCACAGGTGCCCAATGAGCTAGTGTCACCAGCTCTCTGCAGAAGCAGAGCCCAACAGATAAACTCGATCAGACCAAGGCACTGAGACCACTGAGCCGACACGCTCAGAGTGTTTGCATTCTGAAAGGATTTAGGAAGAGAACATCCTTCATCCCAAATGTGTAAATGGCAAATGATGGGATTTCAGGCACCCGGGAATGCGGTCCTTTGATTGTGGAGGCCTTTCCAGACCCCAGGAATTAATGGCAGCAGCCCAACTGTGCTGGGTCTTTCCCCCTGAGATGGGACATGGACCAGGGGGTGGGAGCTGCAGCTCTGAAGACCCAGCCCCAAATTCCAGAAAGAATAGGAACACCTGGGCAACGGGAGTCCCAGGAAAACATTAGCAGAAATTAGGGTCTCCGGGTGAGCCCATCACCTTGATCTCCATGGGCAATAGACTCGGGCACCGGGAAAAATAATGTGTCGAGAAAGGCTTGTCCCATCCTGGAGGAGGCCCTGGGGGCCATGAGAGCCTCTAAGGGAAGCCTTGCCCCTCCCAATCCCAGGTGGTCCGTGTGGGTTCCATGAGACCTCAGGACTCCCCCACCCCTGTGACGGTTCACTCTGAGTGACAAGTCACTAAAGAGGGACCCCAGGGACCAGGACAGAGCAGGCCCTGAAGAGACACATCTACACATACACATACGCTTACCTGGGTTAATGGTCACTTTAACTCGGACCCCAAGGTCAATTCCAAATTTCTCAATCCCACACCAGTAAGAGTCTGCATCGTTTAGCCTGAGCTTCTCCATGGTCACGGCGATGGTGCGGCTTTTCCTATTGTCCCTGATGGACACGCGGCCCTTCTTCACCTCCTTCTCTGGTTCAGTGGTTTTAACGACGAACTTGCAGCTGCTCCAAGCAGCTCCTCGGCACCACCACTTCGCATACGTCTCCCACCCAGGGCTGTATTGACACTTCACAGTCAACGAGTCTCCCTCTGGGCCGCTCACTGCTTCTGGGCCAGTGATGGCAGATGAGCCTGGAAAACACGAATCCATGTACCTGTCACCTCCCATCCTGAGGGCAGGGCCACAGCCTCCTGCATTGTGAATAGTTCCAATAAACCCAAGGTCCTCATGAGTTAAGTAGCAGTCAAGAAAGGAATACACCTTACACGTAAAGACCTTTTGTTCTTCAAAATCCTACCAGATCAAAGCCACCAGGAAAATCCCATAAAAGCACAACTACAGACCTTAAAGAAACAAAAACGTTGACACAGAGCAATAATAACTTCCTGTAGTTCACCCCCTCTCCCCTTCTCTGAGGCCAGTAAGTCTTTCTATTTCCAGCAATGTCCTTTTGCAACCATCTCTGTGTTATGCTGGTCTGATGGGGAAGAAAGACCAGAGGACCCATTTCCACAGAAGATGACTTTGTACTGAGGACCTCAGGAGGTTCAGCTGAAACACCCCCATCACCTAGCCCTGGAGAAACTTCCTAACGGTTCTAATTGTTTCGAGCGGTTCTACTGTAAACCACCCTGGAAGGAACGCCTTTGAAATTGACCAAAACAGTGATGCTAATCAGTCTCCCCATGCTATGGAATCTGTAACACCCGGATCCCATTTCTCCCCATTGAATTGCTTTGGTTCCTTTGTCAAAAAGCGAATCTGTGGGCTTCCCTGGTGGCGCAGTGGTTGAGAGTCCGCCTGCGCATGCAGGGGACAAGGGTTCACGCCCCGGTCCGGGAAGATCCCACATGCTGCGGAGTGGCTGGGCCCGTGAGCCATGGCCGCTGAGCCTGTGTGTCCGGAGCCTGTGCTCCGCAACAGGAGAGGCCACAACAGTGAGAGGCCTGTGTACTGCAAAATAAAAAAAAGCAAATATGTGAGTTCTTTATGGATTTTCCATTCTGTTCCGTTGATCCATTTGTCTGTCCTTTTGCCAATCCACACTGTCTTGAATACTATAGCTTTGCAGTAAGGCAGGTATCACAGAGTAAAGCAGCATTTCCCGATATATATGTTCTTACTCTTTCTTTCATTTTCTCGCCTTTGAAAGATTCAAGATACAGAGAAATGTATCTTTATTATAAGAAAAACAACACTTCAAGCATGATGAAGAATGGCATCAGTGTCAGACCCTGGGAGGTAGTGAGGACCAGGGCAATCTGGAGAGCAAACGCCCCCCGCAGAGGCATGGCCCCTCCCACTCAGCCCACTGTCCTCTTGCAAGAAGCAAGCAGTGTAATTTAAGATCTTCTCATTTTTCTGGAGGAGTCCGAATTCTGGGTTTGGGGTGGAACCTCTCAATTTTAAAACTCTGGCTTATTTAGAAACAACAGCCATCCAGCCCGGGCCGCCCAAACCCGTCTGCCGGCAGAGCTTGCTGTCCGGGCTCAACTCAGATCCACACGCGTAAGGGAGGTTCTTTCTGTCATTTTCCTTGTGTGTCTTTGTCAGCGTTGGTAGTAGAGATATGCTACTTTCACACAATTGATCTGGCAGATTTCCATTATTTTGCGCTCTGAGATCAGAACATAAATAGAGCAAAGGAATTTTGGTTTCTTTCGGATCTTAAAAAATTGGCTAGAAAATGATCTGGCAAATTCTTCATTGGGACAAATTCTTTGATTACTTAAATTTTTTTCTCCATGAATATTGACCTATTTAAGCTTTTTTATTGTTCTTTAATAAATTCTGTTCTTTTGTTTTGTTTTTCCCCAAAAGATGTCTATTTTACAGTGTATTAGCATAAAGTTCTGCAAATATAAAGTATCCTTTAATAATTAAATTTTTCATACCTATTATAATGACACATTTTGATGACATGTGCTGTTTTATTTTATTGATTACATGTGTCACAAGATTTCCTCCTTCATGTTTTTCCTCCCCCTCTTCCTCTTTCTTTTTTCCTGTGCTAAACCATTTTGAGATTTAGTTGGTAAATGTTACTGTTTTTAGTTTTAAGTTATTAATTTCTCATAGATATAATTTTATTTCCTTGAGATTACCACGTATCTTTTTCTAATTTGCTCAGTTTAAAGCTGGGATAATTTTCTTCCTTTCTAAAGTTAAATAAAGCATGTTGAAAACTAAGAATTTACTTCTGTCCACTTTTAAAGTTAAGATATAATTCGCATATCATAAATTTTACACTTTGAAAATGTATACTTCCGTGGGTTTTAGGATATTCACAAAGTTGTACAACCATGAACTCTATCCAATTCCAGAATGTTTTCATCACCCCAGAAAGAAGCCCTGTACCCATTAGCAGTGACTCCTCACCTACCCCTTCCCTGAAGCCTCTGGAGACCACGAATCTTTCTGTCTCTATGGACTTGCCTTTCTGGACATTTCATATAAATGGAAGCATACAATATATGATCTTTTTTGTCTGACTTCTTTTACTTAGCATAATGTTTTTAAGATTCATTCATGTCATAACATGTATCAATATTTCATTCCTTTTTCTGGCTGAACATTATTCCATGGTGTGGATCTGCCGCATTTTGTATATCCATTCATCACTTCATGACATTTGGGTTGTTTCCACTTGATACATAATTTTGGAACACTGTAAAAGTGCTTTTCTTATAAAACAAAGCATGAATCTATCCTCTGACCTAGCAATTTCACTTCTAGGTATTTTTCTAAGAGAAGTTAAAAACAAATGTCCACAAAAAAGAATTTTTATCACAGCTTTATTTATAATACCAACATATTAGAAGTAACTCAATGGAGTAGGAGGTTGGGGTGAGCAGATGTGAGCTTTTATATAGAGGATGGAGAGACAGCATGGTCCTACTGTGCAGCACAGGGAACTATAGTCAATATCCTGTGACAAACCCTCATGGAAAAGAAACTGCAAGGTCCTACTGTGCAGCACAGGGAACTACAGTCAATATCCCATGATAAACCCTAATGGAAAAGAATATAATTTAAAGGAACATATATATATGTATAACTGAGTCACTTTGCTGTATAGCAGTAATTAACACAACACTGTAAATCAACTATACTTGAAAGAAAGAGAGAAAGAAAGAAAGAAAGAGAGAGAAAGAAAGAAAGAAAGAAAGAAAGAAAGGAAGGAAGGAAGGAAGGAAGAAGGAAGAAAGAAAGAAAGAAGGAAGGAAGGAAGGAAGAAAAAGAGAGAGAGAAAGAAGGAAAGAAAGAAAGAAAGAAAGAAAGAAAGAAAGAAAGGGAAAGAAACTCAAATGTTCACCAACAGGGGAACAGGTAAACAATTAGTAGCATATTCGTAGTAACAGCATAGTACAGAATAATAAGAAGGAGTGAATTAGTGATACAAAAAACAACATGGATGAATCTCAAAAACACACTGTGTGAAAGATCAAAAGAGAATAAACTTCATGATCCCGTTTATGCAAAGTTCTACATTAAGCAAAATAACCTTCGGTGATAGAAATTACAACAGTGATTCATGGGTGGGGGAAAGATTGGGAGGGACACTAAAGAACTCCAGGTGATGGAAATGTTCTGTATCTTGATAGGTGATACAAGTTACACGAATTTGTCAAAACTCAGAATTATACACTTAAGATCTATACATTTCACTATATGTAAATTATACCTTAATTTAAAAGACTCTTATGGGATGCATCTGGAGTTATGCTTAAGGACATTTTATAACGTTAAATGCATCTATTAGAAAAGTAAAAAGGACTTAAATTTAATAAACATATATTTCAGAAGTTAACCGAAAAACAGAAGGAGGAGTAGGAGGAAAGAAGAAAGTAGAAGAAAGGAAATAATGAAGTTAATAAAAATTAATGAAGTGGAAAAAATCATATAATAAGGAAATCAAAAAAGCCTAGAGTTGGTTAAAAATAAATACATAAATAACCCTAATTAGATATTCATTACAGAAAGAGAGAGGTCTAAATAATGAATATCAGGAATGAAAATGGGGACATCAGTACATATCCTGCACACATTAAAAGGATTATAAGGACTTCCCTGGTGGCACAGTGGTTAAGAATCCGCCTGCCAATGCAGGGGACACGGTATCGATCCCTGGTCCGGGAAGATCCCACGTGCCGCGGAGCGTGCGCCACAACTACTGAGCCTGCGCGCCTCGAGCCTGTGCTCTGCAACAAGAGAAGCCACCGCAATGAGAAGCCCGCTCACCCAACGAAGAGTAGCCCCCGCTCGCCACAACTAGAGAAAACCCGCGCGCAGCAACGAAGACCCAACGCAGCCAAAAAACAAAAAAGCTAACAAGAGGATAAGGCAATAATAGGATAGGATAATAAAAGGATATCTAGATAAGATTATGGCAATAAATTTGAAATTTTTTGGAATAAACAGATGCCTAGCAAAAATAATACAATGTGCTAAAACAACACAAAAAGAAATAGAAATCTGAATAATCTTACAACTATTTAAATAAATTAAATCCATTATTAAAAACCTCTCCAAAAGAAAACTCGAGACGTCTATAGCTTCAATGGAGATATCTATTTACTAAACATTGAAGGAAGAAGTCATGTCTACCTTACACAAAAGAATTCTGAAACAAAGGAAAGGAGGATGCAATCCCAAATCCATTTAATGAGACTGGCATAATCTTGATGCCAAACACTGACAAGGGCAGTGCAGGAAAGAAATATTATAAGCAAATATCACTCATGAATATAAGTGCAAAGGTCTGAAATGAAAACTCAGCAAGCTGAATCCAGGGCATCTTTTTAAGATTCGTGCATATGTTATAACGTGTGTCAGTATTTCATTCCTTTTTATGGCTGATCACTATTCCATGGATCTGCCACATTTTGTATATCCATTCATCAGTTCACAACATTTGTTTTTCCCACTTTACACTAAGATCCCACATGCCGCGAGGTCAACACCCATTCATGATTTTCTAAACATTCTTAGCAAATGAAGCGTAGAACATGCTTTATCTGATAAAGACCATCTATTAAAAGCCTCAGGGCTTCCCTGGTGGCGCAGTGGTTGAGAGTCCACCTGCCGATGCAGGGGACACGGGTTCGTGCCCCGGTCCGGGAGGATCCCACATGCCGCGGAGCGGCTGGGCCCGTGAGCCATGGCCGCTGAGCCTGCGCGTCCGGAGCCTGTGCTCCGCAATGGGAGAGACCACAGCAGTGAGAGGCCCGCGTACCGCAAAAAAAAAGGAAAAAAAAAAAAAAGCCTCAGCAAATACCGCAATTAATGTGAGACATTGGCATCTACTTTATAATAATGTGTTAACCTGGACATTGATTCTGTATCCACTTTTCTGTACATGTGCTGTTTTCTGAAATTCTGACCAACGTAGTGAGACATGGAAAAATATAAAATATATAATTATTGGGGGAAAATAATAACAGTTATAGAAAATTTTTAAATCTTAAGTTTAAAAGGATTTTCATTTATAATGGAATTCAATAGAGTGGCTAAAGCCACAATAAATATATTAAAATCAACGGCTTTCCTATAAACCAGCAACAAGTAGTTGGAAAATAAAATAGAAAAGTGCTCATTTACAGTAGTAATAAAGGTGTATTAAATACCAAGGAATAACTTTAACAGAAACAATCAGGACTTATAGAAAAAACCATACACAAACACAATGAAGTTTTCTTGACAGACATAAAGGTTTAAATATAAGAGAAGAGCTCTGTTATGATCCTGAATGAAAATGCTGTATACTGTAAAGATTTTCCTCCTTCCCAAATACATTTATAGATTTAACTCAAAACCCCCAGAACATTTTTAGAGCATGTACATTTTTTTCAGATAATCTCCATCTATACACATGTGTGTATATATATGAATATGTATGGCTATGTAATAAATATTATATTTAATATGTGCTAGAGATTATTTGAATAAATGAAGAGACAAGAATTTTTAACATATTAAAGATGAGCAGTAAGGAGGGACTTGCCTGCCAGGTATCAAAATAGTACCAGGCCAGGGGCTTCTTTGGTGGTGCAGTGGTTAAGAATCCGCCTGTCAATGCAGGGGACAAGTGTTCGATCCCTGGTCCAGGAAGATCCCACATGCCGTGGAGCAGCTAAGCCCATGTGCCACAACTACAGAGCCTGTGCTCTAGAGCCCACAACCCACAACTACTGAGCCCGCGTGCCACAACTACTGAAGCTCTCGAGCCTAGAGCCCGTGCTCCACAGCAAGAGAAGCCACCACAATAAGAAGCCTGCACGCCACAGCGAAGAGTAGCCCCTGCTCTCCACAACTAGAGAAAAGCCCATGTGCAGCAACAAAGACCCACCGCAGCCAAAAATAAATAAATATTTTTAAAATAAATTAAAAAAAATAAAATAGTACCAAGCCATAATAAAGAAACCAGTTTGTGAATATAACAAGACTGTATACACATATCAATAGGACACAGTCAATAGCCTAAAAACAGACCTAGTCTATTTAAGAATTTCACATATACCATAGAAGACTAAAACGATAGAGAAGGGAAGGGTTAAGGCATAACCCTATCCTGTCACCTCTCAGTGTGCTCCATTTAGGTAAATATAGAGAGATTAAGGAGGTCAGCATAAAATAGCAAAGCATTTTTTAAACTGAAAGAAAACAGAAGTGAATCTATAAAAATTCCTGGATGACAGGGAGATCTTTCGAAACTTGAAATCAATGGACGACAGGAAACTAGAAAGAGTTAGTAGTGAATTTGACTGCATGCAAATATAGCACTTGGACATACCAATAAAAAAAGACTGAAAAGGCAAAGAACAGACTGAGAGAAATATTTAGAACAAACAACATAGAAAAGGATTAATAGAGTTTCTCTCGATTAAGAGTGTATAGAAGAAAAACATTAATACCCCATTTGGAAAACTGATGAGAGGTAAGAGGCAAGTCACAAAGAGGAAATTCAGCGGCTAATAAAATTCAAATGTTTCATTTAAATAATCTAGCAAATAAGAAATGTGGAAGACAACACCTTTTTTCACATAACAAACCAATCAAGTTTTGATGACTCACTTTTTTGCTGACGGGGGCCAGGTGGTCCAGGCACTGTGAGAATATGCTGGAAGGAATGTAGCTGGTTCAGCCATACAGAAAGCCATATGGCAGTCATATGTAACAAACACAGTCATGCCCTTTGCTCCAGTAATGCTACCTCTAGGATTTGGTTCTCAGGAAATAATCAAAGAGGCTAACAAAAAGGGTATGCACAAAGATTCATCACATAATTAGCAAAAATAAAGGAAACAAAGTTAACTTCCACCAATTAGGGAAATAAGTATATAATGAAATATAATGCAAACACTGCTGCTTATGCTTAGAAATATTTTTAATTATGTGGAAAATTCTCATATGAAGTGAAAATAAGGGTGTTAAAAAATCGTATGCAGTATAACACCAATGAACTTTTAAAATATGCATAGAAAACAAAGCTTAAACATAAGTAAACCAAAATCTTAACAACTGGTCACCTCGGGCATTAAGACAGACATAAGGGGTTTTTTTGTTTTTGTTTTTGTTTTGATTTTTATTTATTTATTTTTGGCTGTGTTGGGTCTTCGTTTCTGTGCGAGGGCTTTCTCTAGTTGCGGCGAGTGGGGGCCACTCTTCATCGCGGTGCGCGGGCCTCTCACTGTCGCGGCCTCTCTTGTTGTGGAGCACAGGCTCCAGACGCGCAGGCTCAGTAGTTGTGGCTCACGGGCCTAGCTGCTCCGTGGCATGTGGGATCTTCCCAGACCAGGGCTCGAACCCGTGTCCCCTTCATTGGCAGGCAGATTCTCAACCACTGCGCCACCAGGGAAGCCCCAGACATAAGGTTTTTTGATTTTTCCTAATTCTTCATTTTTTTCCTGTACTTTCCCAAGTGTCAACAATGAGCATTTACTACTTTCAAAATCATAGGAAAAACAAATGCCTGGACAGGGCTGTTTAATAGTGTGGTAGGCAGAGCAATGGCCCCCAAGGATGTCTGTGTCCTAACCCCCAGAATCTGTGAATATGTTCACCCTTACATGGCAAAAAGGGACTTTGCAGATGTCATTAAATTAGGGATGTTGAGATGGACAGATTATCCTGGATTATCCCGGTGGCCCAATATAATCAGAAAGGTCCTTAACCGAGGGAGGCGGGAGGGTCTGAGTCAGGGAAGGAGTGATGACAATGGAGCGGGGGCTGAAGTGATGTGGGACCACACGCCAAGGAAAGCAGGCAGCCTCTGGACTTCCCTGGCGGTCCAGTGGTTAAGACTCCGCACTTCCACTTCAGGGGCCACAGGTTTGACCCCTGGTGGTCGGGGAAGTTCCGCACGCCACAGGGTGTGGCAGGCAGCCTCTGGAAAGCCTCTGGAAGTCGAGGAATCAAATTTTCCTCCTAGAGCCACCAGAAGGAGCGCTGCCCTGTTGACTCATTTTAGACTTAATATCTCTAGACTGTAACATTATAAATTTGTGCTGTTCTAAGCCACTAAGATTGTGGTCATTTGTCCCAGCAACCCTAGGATTCTAACGCGGATGGCCATTCCATCTTTAGTTGTCATTTAGTAGCGGATCTGACCCTTGAACTCGACTGAGCATTTAGTATCAGCTCTGACCCTTGGACCATCTGCTCCACTCACTTCTCGGACCCCTCTTCCAGGTCCCCACTCCCCAGCAACCTGTGCTGTGGGAACCCTCCTGGCACAGAGGCAGCCTGGAGCTCCAAGAAGCAGCATCCTCCCTGGGCATGGTTACTCGCAGCCTAGATGATCAGGAATAATCCTAGATCAGGTGGAAGCTAAGCCCCAGGGGGAGGTGAGCGGCTCACGGTCAGGGAGTGACAGTTGAGACTGGACCCCATCTCCGGCTCAGCAGGGGACATCAGCTAATTTCCACTCTGGGTCAGCACGTCTGGGGTCTTGTCCACCTCTGCCACCACTTACGGTGAGGCTTAAGTTGGACAAGACAGCTCATTTTTCTCTGAAAAAAATAGCGTCATTGAGACTCTTCTCATAGAAAATGAATGCTATAAAGCCCGGTGGGAACTTTCTGGGGTATCTTCTCGTGTACTTTTAAAACAATGAACCCTTGCAAAGAGGGAAGTAGTGCTGGTTAAGTGTGTTACTTGCAATCGGAAGTTCTATGGGAAAGGCTGGTGACAGGTGGCACAGAGGTTCCCACTTGAGACTGGCTTCCTGTTAGTGCACAGCTGAGCCTGTCCCACTTCAGACAGATATTCCCGCTCTGCCTCAATCACTCCTAAACCATATACACACGCGTGCGCACGCGCACACACACACACACGCACACTACTCTCACATCTGCTCACCGTCAAGTTCCCCTGTTCCCAGACGTCAGGGAAAAAAAGCAATCCTTTACGTGCATTCCCTGCTTTGCTTGTCAATCTGTCCCCTGACTTCTCACCCCAAATCTATCTTCTCTGTTTCTACACCGAAACTCAAGGCTAAGCACCCACAAGCCACCCGCAGCCACCGGCAGGAGGAGAGCCACACATCTCTCTCCTCCCCAGAGACCTTTTCCCCAGAGATAATAGTATCCTCCCAACCGGCCCCAGCAGGCTGTTGTGAAGTGTGTAAGGAAGCCACAAGGCTTTTCTGTTCCTCAAACGTACCACGGCCAAGCTCATTTCCACATCAGAGCCTTGCTGTGCCCGGTGCCTGAAAAGGCGTCCCTGATCTGAAGTGCCCATTCCTTCTCGTCTCCCAGGTCTCAGCTTGGAAAGCGCCTCCTCAGAGGGCTCCTTCTAAGCCCACCCTATCGAAAGCACAGCCACCACCCCCTGAGTCAGGGCATCTAGCTCAGCTCTGTTCACAGCACGTGTCACTGCTTGGAAGCATCATTTTCATTTCTATGCCTGATGGAATGAACGATCCAATCAGACCACGTAAAAGAGTCATGGGTCACAAAGGGATGTCCGGTTGTCATGCCCCCTGGAGACTCAGATCCAAACGCAACCACAGAAACTTTTCTCAGGAGAACACGACTGCTCCTAATTCTTCTCTCTGCTCCTTAATTATTTTCTTACGGAGATATAATTCACATACCATGTAATTCACCCTTTTAAAGTGGACAGCTCAGTGGTTTTGTAAGATACTCACAAAGCTGTGCAAACATCATCACTAATTCCAGAACACTGTCGTCATCTCAAAAGAGAAACCCCGTACTCATGAGGCGTCCCTTCCCCTTCCTCCCTCCCCCAGTCCCTGGCAACCACTAATCTACTTTCGGTTTCTATGAATTTACATATTCTAGACTTTTCATATGAATGGACTCATACAAAGTCCAGCCTTTTGTGTCTGGATTCTCTCACTGAGCTTAATCCAGGTTGTAGCAAGTGTCAGTACCTCATTCCTTTTCATGACGAGTAGTATGCCATGGTATGAGTATACCACGTTTTATTTATCCATCCATCAGTTGATGTGCATTTAGACTGTTTCCACTTTTGAGCTATTAATGGACTATGTTGCCCTGAACATTTGCATACCAGTTTTTTGTGTTCTTTTTTTTTTTTTGCGGTACGCGGGCCTCTCACTGTTGGGGCCTCTCCCGTTGCGGAGCACAGGCTCCGGACGCGCAGGCTCAGCGGCCATGGCTCACGGGCCCAGCCGCTCTGCGGCATGTGGGATCTTCCCGGACCGGGGCACGAACCCGCGTCCCCTGCATCGGCAGGCGGACTCTCAACCACTGCGCCACCAGGGAAGCCCCCCACCCTTGACTTTTAATCAAAATGGTATCCATGGGACTTCCCTGGCGGTCCAGTGGTTAAGACTCCAAGCTTCCAATGCAGGGGGTGCGGGTTCGATCCCTGGTTGGGGAACTAAGATCCCACATGCCACACGGCGTGGCCAAAAAAAAAATGGTATCCATCAACCTCAAGTTGGCTTCAACCCTGTGTCTCTGCTCACGTCCCTGTCCCCTTTTCCTCTTCATTCTACAAAGCTAACCTCCTCTCGACCTTTCCATTCTACTATTTCCTTCCCCAAAAGCCTAGAACTGCCTCTCCCTCTCCATCTGGCAAACTCTCGCTTCCCTTCCTTCCAGGCTTCCTTCACCCTCACCCCTTCCCGAGAGCCCTCCCTTGCTCATAAAGCTTTCTGGAAGGTGACAGTGCAGGATCGAATATTCACCAGTTCTCCTGAGCAGCTAGGGTGCCTCTGCTTTTCTGTGACCAGTGGGGGCCATCCGTCTGTCCATTTTGAATGACCAGCCCCTGGGTGGTCAGGAGTTATGCCTGGTTCTAGGTTCATCATGAAGACCACGCCCCATATTTCTGCATCGGCCGTTGTGGGCACCGCAACACAAGGGTGAGGGATTGAGTGGATGAAACACACAGGCTGACGACTGGGAGGAACTACTTAGAAAGGGGGTTGGTTTCTCAGCAGGACACCTTGCTGGGCTCCCTCCTCCCTCTGCCAGCCACTTCCTCCTGCCCCATAGGCTTTTCCCGAGAGAACAGACCCAGGCCCAGCTCACCTGCGAGCCGGCAGAGGAGATAGAACAGCAGCAGCAGGTGCATTTTCTCCTCACACGGGTCCTCCTTGGTGGAGCGTGTCAGCGAGAACCAACTGCAGTCTGCTTCATCTTCCAGCCCTTCTGCGTTCACTTATTCTCTTGTACTTCCTCCTTCAGGCCCTTCCCACTGACGAATGAGACTCAAAGAGGAAGGAGGTGGAATGGGTGAAATTTCAAGGCAGTTGGCAATTCAAGAAGTGATCATAAATAAGCTTTTGAGAAGTACCTCCCTGTCCGGAGCCATGATGGGTTCTCTAAAAGGAGAACTTTGCTCCTTCTTGGCCTTGAAGTTTGCAGACCCACCAGTTCTGAGCAGCTCTTACTCAGTCCTTCTCTGTTGGTGGGAAGACTGGGATGGGGGAAAACCAGCCCCACTGGAGAAGTCGTGGGGAGCACACAATGTCCTAAATGTGGAATTTCAAGCGTAGCCAAATTCTCGGGAGCCTGGAAGGTCAGGAGTCCCACTGTATCACGGGGGGTTGAGCCAAAGTCAGAGAAGAGATTGTAGATTCCAATCTAGACCAGAGATTGGAATGAGGGGGTGAGGGGGTAAAAAACCCAGACTACCTACTAAAAGAAAGGGGCTCAAAGAGTAGGGACACGGGTATTCCCTGGGGGTCCAGTGGTTACGGCTCCGCACTTCTTCCACTGCAGTGGCCACGGGTTCGATCCCTGGTCGGAGAACTAAAAAACAGAGTAGGGACAAGTGAGCAGGGAACTACTGGTCCAATGGGCAAGAGGGGCCTCTGTCCTGAGAACATACCAGGAACTCTTGTTGCTGTGCCCCAGTTTACAACGTGAGAATCCGTGGATATCGATTCCAGCCTGAATCCTCCAGAAACTTGTCAGTTATACCTTCCTGAAGAAACCAGCTCATTGTTCCTGGCTATTACCCCCTAGCTCCTCTCACCCCCTGACACACACCTTGTAATAACTATCTGTTGCAGGGGGAAGAAAGGATGCACCAGCTTCGCCTGTCTGACTCCCTTTCTTTTTCGACAATTTTGTGCCCATCTCCCACCCCTCCCCCCATCAGAATCCCAGCAGGACCTGGGGTTAAGCACAGAAATTAGGAAAGAATGGGACGTTTCTCATATTTTGTTCCTAGAGCCACTTTTGCTGTGTGTCACACATACCTTGTGACATCTCGAGGAGCGAGTGAATCCCAAGGAGAGATAGAAGCCCTCACAGGCTCATCAGGAGTGAGTAGGCATCAGGAGGGTTACCTGCACTGAAAAGCACAGCAGCTAATAAGCCAGGATGTGGCCAGAATTTGTCTCACACTTTACATACCTCCAGACCGTAAAATAAGGTCAACAGTACAGGGTGAGAGCTCGGTCAGCCCTTGGCCCCCGCTGCTCAGCAAAGCCATCCTTGGCCTGTGGCACTGAACAGCTATGCCAAGAGACATGGGGCCCCAGCAAACAGGAACACCATTTGGCTTCCAGGGAAAATGACCAAGGCATTAAGCAATGTGGAGCACCCTGAGAAATAAGGGACAGGTGCTTTGAGGGATGTGGGGTAGTCTTTCCTTTCTTGAGAGCAGGCAGTAGGAGTAAACAGCCTCGGAACTACCCCAAAACTCTGCCTGTGGCCTGACCCTCTGCTCCTGGGCCCTTCTGGATCAAGAAGAGAAATTCTCCTTTGAATCAAGAAAAGAGAATTCTTGGGCTTCCCTGGTGGCGCAGTGGTTGGGAGTCCGCCCGCCGATTCAGAGGACACGGGTTCGTGCCCCGGTCCGGGAAGATCCCACATGCCGCAGAGCAGCTGGGCGTGAGCCATGGCCGCTGAGCATGCGCGTCTGGAGCCTGTGCTCCGCAACGGGAGAGGCCACAGCGGTGAGAGGCCTGTGTACCAAAAAAAAAAAAAAAGCAAAGAGAATTCTCTGAGCATCTCTAAGTGATAGCAGGTCTGTTCCTCTAAACAAATGCCTCCGGGCACTAGGGGAGCATCAGGCTTTTCTGGGGGCCCTGTGTCCTCAAAGACCCATTTGAGGCCCGCATCCCGGCTTGGCCATTGACGTCTACATGAGCAGTAACCTTCAATGGCCTCCAATGTCCCCATCTGTGAAGGAAGGAATTGGACGGGTCGTCTGAGATTCCCCTGCCCCGAGGCACCTGTGGGTGTGTGCGTGAATATGTGTACGTATGCACACATGCGTGTGCACGTATTAGCACATGTGGTATGTTCCTGTTTGTATGTGGGCCCATGTGTGGGAGTTGTGTTACAAGTGTGTAATGCATTGTGCATGCTAGTGCTGTGTGTGCACCTATGTAGTGGGTGTGTTTTGTGTGTGTGTTGATGCAACCATCAGGTTCTCCTGGTGACAAGGAGCACGTAGCTTGCTCAGGCTACTTCTCTAGGTCATGTTGGACTTACAAACTACAATCATTTCAGAACCCAATCTGTTCTCAGTGGGAGGAGCTCCTGTATCGAAAGGGCCGGTTTTGTTGAGTCTCTCCCACTCTGGAATAGAAGGCCCACGAGATGTCTGTTCCAAGACCCAATGGAGAATTACAAAACCAAAGTCTAAACCAGGTGGAACTGAAGAAAACCAAGGAATTAAGCCTCTCTATGGAGGAACAACAAGAAACAGCCAGACTTCACTGGGATCAGAGCAGATGGGTGTCCAGAAGCCAGGTACCCCTGGGCTGAAGGAGCCTCACTCTGGGCTCTGCCACCAGCACGGCAGTGGCTCTGCTGTGCTCCCCTTCTCAGCTCTTCTCACTGGGGTGGCTAGATTCTCGCTTCTTTGTGACAGTGAGGAAGAGGTCCATTTGCCACGAATCGATGGTGTCAGCACCCCTCACTTGACCAGACCCCTATATCAAATTTTGTGTTCATAATTTGGGGATCCTTTTTTTCTTCAAAAGGGCCCCCAACATTGTATAAGCTTCAGGCCTGTGATAGATGATCCCACCCTGGATATCTACCCTTTGACTCCCTAGCCCTTCTCCCAAAGAGGCAGAGTCTCTCCCCCCTCCACTCGAGTCTGGACCAGACTTAGGATCTCCTTTGCCCAAGAAAATGCAGCAAAAGTGACGCTGGGACTCCCCTGGTGGTGCAGAGTTAAGAATCCACCTGCCAATGCAGGGGACACGGGTTCGATCCCTGGTCCGTGAAGATCCCACATGCTGCAGAGCAACTGAGCCTGTGCGCCACAACTACTGAGCCACACTCCAGAGCCCATGAGCCACAACTACTGGAGCCCACGAGCCACAACTACTGAAGCCCACACACCTAGAGCCCTTGCTCTGCAACAAGAGAAGCCACTGAGATGAGAAGCCCGCACAGCACAATGAAGAGTAGCCCCCGCTGGCTGCAACTAGAGAAAGCCCGTGTGCAGCAATGAAGACCCAATGCAGCCAAAAATAAGAAAGAAAGAAAGAAAGAAAGAAAGAGAGAAAGAGAGAAAGAGAGAAAGAGAGAAAGAGAGAAAGAGAGAAAGAGAGAAAGGAAGGAAGGAAGGAAGGAAGGAAGGAAGGAGGGAGGGAAGGAAGGAGGGAAGGAAGGAAGGAAGGAAGGAAGGAAGGAAGGAAGGAAGAAGTGATGCTGCACCGTTTCCAAACCCCAGCCTGCGGAGGCCTCCTGCACTTTCTCTTATTCTCATGCTCTTCTGCTTCTGCCACGAGAACACGCCAGGCTAACCAGTGGCTGGATTGAGAGACAGGTGGAACGGAGCGAGGCGGCCCTAGCCAACAGCCAGCTGACCCCCAGACGCGCAAGGGAGCCCACCTGAGGCCAGAAGGACCACCCAGATTAAACTGCCAATTCACAAACTTATTGCATGCCACTGAGTTTGGGACAGTCCATTGCGGCATTACTGTAGCAATCAAAAACTAAAAGAAGACCCCACAAAATCCAGACCCGCCCTGACAGCAGCTCATCCTCCACTCCATGGTTTTATCTGCCCCATGGTTTCTGTTCACTCCAATCCTCTCTGCCCTTCTGACTTTTCCACGCAGCTCCTCAAAGATGGCCTGGCCTGGCCCTTCTGTCTCAAGACTCTCACCCTCACCTCTTCCCCAATGTGGTTCAGATCAGAACAGCCTTTGGACCACTAGAGTCATCCATGGCTTGTGATTCAATAAATTGGTCTAAATTACAAAAGCAATACATGTTCATTTCAGGAAAGTAAATTGTGAAATAGAGATAAGGTCAAAAAAAAGGATTTAATTGCTTCACTTTTAAGAGCTAATCACTCGTAACATTAAGGTTTATACTTCACCCATCTCTTTTATCTCTTCCTGCAGAAATGCAATGTTATTCCAGAAATTATGGAGAGTCACTAATGTATGAGTTCATGTCACTCACTGCTCAACAGATTTCCACCGCAAACAACACTATCTCCTTTGGGGAAAGATGTCCTATAAAACAAATATCCTCAAGGAGGATGGTTTTAGGGAATTCCCTGGTGGTCCAGTGGTTAGGACTCGGTGCTTTCACTGCTGTGGGCCGGGGTTCAATCCCTGGTCAGGGAACTAAGATCCTGCAAGAAGCGTGGCATGGCCAAAAAAAAAAAAAAAGAAGGATGGTTTTAAAGCTTTGGAGAGTAGAACCAGTTCACATTTCTTTTTGGTGGAAATGCCTCCAGCGACTATATGACCACAAATTCCTCTTCGTCCCGTTGGACTTGCAAACTACAGTCTTTTCAGAACATAACTTGTTCACAGGTGAAGGAGCTCCTGCATTGAAAGCACCGGGCTCGTTGGGTGTCTCCCACTCTGGATTAGAAGATCTGTGAGGGCTGTATCCCCAGTGGCTAAAACCACATTTGACCCTTAGTAGATTCTCAATAAAGTAATTGGTGGAAAATGAATAAACGAATGAACCATTTTTACTGCATTGTCATTCTTCCCCTAGCCATGTCACCTCTGCTAAGAAACTCCGTCTAGCACCTAGGAGCCAGTCATAAACCATAATTGTTCTCAGCAACTGTCCCCAACCCCTTTCGGTTCACCTTGGACCCAACCTCACTCCATCTTTTCTACCCACTATGTGCTACGCTCCGTGTTTCATATCGTTACCGTATTGAACCCTCACTACAAATCTAGGGGAAAGGTGATGTGATTCCTATTTTTCAGGTAAAGAAATTAAGGCTCAGAGAGCAAGTACCTTGTCCAAGGTCACACGGCTAATAACTGGCAAACCCAGGATTCAGCCCCAGGTCTGGCTCGTATAAGCATGCCATCCTGCTTCCTGCTGGAGAGGTTGAGAAAGAAACCAGCTGCCCTTTGATCCTGTTCAGTGCTGACAATGAAGAGGAAGGTCAGCATCAAAGAGTGAATAAGACAGAGCATTCTTGAGCTGCTTGTCTTCAGGGTATCCACTCCAACGCTGTTTTTTTTTTTAATTTTATTGAAGTATAGTTGATGTACAGTGTTGTGTTAATTTCTGCTGTACAGCAAAGTGATTCAGTTATTTATATACATATTCTTTTCCATTATGGTTTATCACAGGACTGAATATAGTTCCCTCTGCTATTCAGTAGGACCTTGTTGTTTGTCCATCCTATATATAATAGTTTGCATCTACTAATCCCAAACTCTCAGTCTTTCCCTGCCCCCCACACTTGGGAACCACAAGTCTGTTCTCTATGTCTGTGAGTCTGTTTCTGTTTTGTAGATATGTTCTTTTGTATCATGTTTTAGATTCCACTTATAAGTGTTATCATATGGTATTTTTCTTTTTCTGACTTACTTCACTTAGCGTGATAATCTCTAAGTCCATCCATGTTGCTTCAAATGGCATTATTTCATTCTTTTTAATGGCTGAGTAATATTCCATCCTGTATATGTACCACATCTTCTTTATCCATTCATGTGTCAATGGACATTTAGGTTGTTACCATGTCTTGGCTATTGTAAATAGTGCTGCTATGAACATAGGGGTGCATGGATCTTTTCGAATTATAATTTATACTAATTACTATAGTAATTATAGTTTCGAATTATATAGTATAATTAAAGACAAAAAAACCTTCTCCAAAAGTGAAAGAATGTGTTATCATGAACTGGAAACTGATTGAACAAAGCAAGTGACTGATAACACCGGCGTTGAACATTTTCCAGGTCTAACGCCCCTCTAGTCTGCAGTCTATGGAATGAGAAACTGAGTCTCAACCAACCTCTTGTCCAGGAATTCAGGCAGAGGCAAAACTTCTTTTTTAGAAAAACATAGGTCTCCAGAGAGTGAGTTTACCCCCTACTAGGATCAGAAGATGAAAGGGTTCTTTGATTTTCAGAACAGAGTGTCTGTCATCTCTGCTGCCTGCTCCTCGGGTATCCAAGGGGTGCAACACCTGCTGAAATTGATGAAACGGAATAGCTGCTATTCAGGTTCCCTTTGCCCAAAGAGCCTGATCCATTTTAGGGTGCTAGATTTGTTTGCAAAAATAAAATCAAGTATTTTTAAGCAAAAGTTAGGCTAAACATTGGCATTCTTCTTGGCTTTTACCAGAGTTGTCCTAGCTCACCATGCTTCCCCAACACAGACACAGACTTTTTCAGATTACAAAAGTAATGTGTGGGACTTCCCTGGTGGTCCAGTGGTTAAGATTCCATGTTTCCACTACAGGGGGCATGGGTTCAATCCTTGGTCAGGGAACTAAGATCCCGCATGCTGTGTGAGGCGTGGGCAAAATTAATTAATTAATTAATTAATTTTTTAAAAAAGCTTATGCAAAACCAGCATATACACCTAAGTGAGGTACACATAGGTCATCATACAAGCAGACCTCTCTGCCCCTTCTTCTTTTGCTTAATAATATAGTTTTTCCCAAACAGCACATATAGATCTTCCGCATTCTTTTATCATTTCCAATATTGCATTGCATGTACATTCTAGAGTTTATTTCACCTATACCAACTGCTTAATTATTTGCTCCTACAAATGCTACAATGAGCAGCCCTGTACACATATCTTGGTGTACTTTTGCAAGCAAAGCCATAGAATTGCTGAATCAAAGGAATTTGCTTTTGTAACTCTGCTATTGTCAACTGCTCTCCAAAATGCCCCAATGTAGACTCCCACCAATGATGTATGTGTGAGTACCTGCTTCCCCAAGTCTCAGCCAATATTGACCATTATCAAAGTTTTATCAAACCTTTGTATATTATTTTGTATCAGTCAGAGTTCTCCAGAAAAACAGAACCAGTAGGGAATATATCTATAAAGATAGATTTCATTCAAGGAGTTGGTTTACACAACCGTGGGAGTTGGCAAGTCCAGAATCTGTAGGGATGGCCAGCAGATTGGAAATTCTCAGGCAGGAGCCAATACTACAATCTTGAGGCATAATTTTTTCTTTCTCAGGGAAATCTCAGCTTTGCTCTTAAGGTCTTTCAATTAACTGGATAAGGCAAATGCAGATTATTGAAGACTTACAAGTCAACTCATTGTAGATGTTAATCACATCGAAAATATGCCTTCACAGCAATCTCTAGATTAGTGTTTAATTGAATAACTGGGATTATAGCCTGGCCACGTTGACACATAAAACTAACCATATATACACACACATAAAATATATCTATTCATAACCTTTGTTCATTTTTCTATTGAGACTTTCTTTTGAGAGCTCTTTATATTACTTGGTGTTTTAACCCTTTGTCTGTATACGTCTTGCCAATGTTTTCCCTCTGTCTTTTCTTTTTTTTTTTTTTCGGTTTGTAACTGCATTTTTTTCTTTTTTTTTTAACATCTTTTTTTTAACATCTTTATTGGACTTAATTGCTTTACAATGGTGTGTTAGTTTCTGCTTCATAACAAAGTGAATCAGCTCTAGAGCCGGCGAGCCACAACTACTGAGCCCTCGAGCCACAACTACTGAAGACCATGTGCCTAGAGCCCATGCTCCGCAACAAGAGAAGCCACCGCAATGAGAAGCCCACGCACCGCAATGAAGAGTAGCCCCAGCTTGCCGCAACTAGAGAAAGCTCTCACGTAGCAATGAAGACCCAACATAGTCAGAAATAAATTAATTAATTTTTTAAAATGGGCATTTGTAATTTTGCAGAAGATGCAGAGTTTTTCCTATAGTTTTTGTATCGACCCTTGCTAAAAGCCAGGGACTAACATTAAATCACATTTCCATAGAGGCCTCTCAAAGGGAGCTGGGCTAATGCTCTCTAAATACATTGCTTTCCTGTGACTTCGTGATTCAGGGGAACATTTAGAAAGCAAGATGAACGCGGTGGTTACCATGGCTCTTACAGTGGCTCTGAGCGACCTTTTTATTTTTCTTTTTCTTTTTTAACATTGGTGTGTTCGTTTCTGCTTTATAACCAAGTGAATCAGCTATACATATACATATATCCCCATATCTCCTCCCTCTTGCGTCTCCCTCCTACCCTCCCTATCCCACCCCAGCGACCTTTTAAATAAGACAGGAAATTTAGATGCCATAAAGAAAAAGATCAATAGATCTGATTGTATAGAAAAAAATACTCCGGTCTACAGAAGATACCAGCAACAAAATCAAAAGACAGAGGGGGACATATATACACTACAAAATGTAGAATAGATAGCTAGTGGGAAGCAGCCGCATAGCACAGGGAGATCAGCTCGGTGCTTTGTGACTCAGTAGTTGTGGCGCACAGGCTTAGCTGCTCCGCGGCATGTGGGATCTTCCTGGACCAGGGATCGAACCCGTGTCCCCTGCATTGGCAGGCGGATTCTCAACCACTGTGCCACCAAGGAAGCCCTACAAATGCCCATTTTGTCATTCAGGACCTGTTGTATAATAATCTACATAAGCCATTCCTCTCAGCAGCTCATGCCAAGAGAAAATACTCATTGATTGACAGGACTCAAGTACCACACACCCCTTCTGGTTTCCCATTTTGCCTTGACTGCCAAGAAACCCAGAATCAAATGTAATTCTCAAATGCAGGAAAAACCCAGCCTCACTCTGGGGCAGAAATCCCTTGGGCAGCATCATTAACTGCCCTCTTTTATAGTGGGTTTTGTTGTAAATCACCTCAAATCCCTTTTGGATGTGGATGAGGCACAAATACGGACATAAACAAAATGACTTAAGAAGAGAGAACAGGGTTCAAGATGGCGGAGTAGAAGGACGTGCGCTCACTCCCTCTTCAAGAGCACCAGAATCACAACTAACTGCTGAACAATCATTGACAGGAAGACATTGGAACTCACCACAAAAGATACCCACATCCAAAGACAAAGGAGAAGCTGCACTGAGACAGTAGGAGGGGCGCAATCACAATAAAATCAAATCCCATAACTGCTGGGTGGGTGACTCACAAACTGGAGAACACTTATACCACAGAAGTCCACCCACTGGAGTGAAGGTTCTGAGCCCCACGTCAGGTTTCCCAATCTGGGGGTCTGGCAATGGGAGGAGGAATTCCTAGAGAATCAGACTTTGAAGGCTAGTGGGATTTGATTGCAGGACTTTGACAGGACTGGGGAAAACAGAGACTCCACTCTTGGAGGGCACACGCAAAGTAGTGTGCACATGGGGACTCAGGGGAAGGAGTAGTGACCCCATAGGAGACTGATCCATACCTACCTGCTAGTGTTGGAGGGTCTCCTGAAGAAGCAGGGGGTGGCTGTGGCTCATGTGGGGACAAGGACACTGGCAGCAGAAGTTCTGGGAAGTACTCCTTGGTGTGAGCCCTCCCAGAGTCCGCCACTAACCCCACCAAAGAGCCAGGTAAGCTCCAGTGCTGGGTCAGCTCAGGCCAAACAACCAACAGGGAGGGAACCCAGCCCCACCCATCAGCAGACAAGCGGATTAAAGTTTTACTGAGCTCTGCCCACCAGAGCAACAGCCAGCTCTACCACCACCAGTCCCTCCCATCAGGAAGCTTGCACAAGCCTCTTAGATAACCTCATCCACCAAAGGGCAGACAGCAGAAGCAAGAAGAACTACAATTCTGTAGCCTGTGGAAGAAAAACCACATTCACAGAAAGATGGACAAAATGAAAAGGCAGAAGACTTTGTACCAGATGAAGGAACAAGATAAAACCCCAGAAAAACAACTAAGTGAAGTGGAGAGAGGCAACCTTCCAGAAAAAGAATTTAGAATAATGAAAGTGAAGATGATCCAGGACCTCAGAAAAAGAATGGAGACAAAGATCAAGAAGATGCAAGAAATGTTTAACAAAGACCTAGAAGAATTAAAGAACAAACACCTAGAAGAATTAAAGAACAAACAGAGATGAACAATAACTGAAATGCAAAGTACACTAGAAGGAATCAATAGCAGAATAACTGAGGCAGAAGAACAGATAAGTGACTGGGAAGACAGAATGGTGGAATTAACTGCTGCAGAACAGAATAAAGAAAAAAGAAATGAAGACAGCCTTAGAGGCCTCTGGGACAACATTAACAACAACATTCATATTATAGGGGTCCCAGAAGAAGAGAGAGAAAAAGACCCGAGAAAATATTTGAAGAGATTATACTCGAAAACTTCCCTAACGTGGGAAAGGAAATAGCCACCCAAATCCAGGAAGCGCAGAGAGTTCCAGATAGGATAAACCCAAGGAGAAACACGCTGAGACACATAATAATCAAATTGACAAAAATTAAAGACAAAGAAAAGTTATTGAAAGCAACAAGGGAAAAATGACAAATAAAATACAAGGGAACTCCCATAAGGTTAACAGCTGATTTCTCAGCAGAAACTCTACAAGCCAGAAGGGAGTGCCATGATATACTTAAAGTGATGAAAAGGAAGAACCTACAACCAAGATTACTCTACCCGGCAAAGATCTCATTCAGATTTGATGGAGAAATCAAAAGCTTTACAGACAAGCAAAACGTAAGAGAATTCAGCACCACCAAACCAGCTCTACAACAAATGCTAAAGGAATTTCTCTAAGTGGGAAACACAAGAGAAGAAAAGGACCTACAAAAACAAACCCATAACAATTAAGAAAATGGTAATAGGAACATACATATTGATAATTACCTTAAACGTGAATGGATTAAAGGCTCCAACCAAAAGACACAGGCTCGCTGAATGGATACAAAAACAAGACCCATATATATGCTGTCTACAAGAGACCACTTCAGACCTAGGGACGCATACAGACTGAAAGTGAGGGGATGGAAAATGATATTCCATGCAAATGGAAATCAAAAGAAAGCTGGAGTAGCAATACTCATATCAGATAAAATAGACTTTAAAATAAAGAATGTTACAAGAGATAAAGAAGGACACTACATAATGATCAAGGGATCAATCCAAGAAGAAGATATAACAATTATAAATACATATGCACCCAACATAGGAGCACCTCAATACATAAGGCAACTGCTAACAGCTATAAAAGAGGAAATCGACAGTAACACAATAATAGTGGGGGACTTTAACACCTCACTTACACCAATGGACAGATCATCAAGACAGAAAATTAATAAGGAAACACAAGCTTTAAATGACACAATAGGACAGATAGATTTAACTGATATTTATAGGACATTCCATCCAAAAACAGCAGATTACACTTTCTTCTCAAGTGCACATGGAACATTCTCCAGGATAGATCACATCTTGGGTCACAAATCAAGCCTTGGTAAATTTAAGAAAATTGAAATCATATCAAGAATCTTTTCTGACCACAACGCTATGAGATTAGAAATTAATTACAGGGAAAAAAACGTAAAAAACACAAACACAAACACATGGAGGCTAAACAATACATTACTAAATAACCAAGAGATCACTGAAGAAATCAAAGAGGAAATCAAAAAATACCTAGAGACAAATGACAATGAAAACACGATGATCCAAAATCTATGGGATGCAGCAAAAGCAGTTCTAAGAGGGAAGTTTATAGCTATACAAGCCTACCTCAAGAAACAAGAAAAATCTCAAACAATCTAACCTTACACCTAAAGGAACTAGAGAAAGAAGAAAAAACAAAACCCGAAGTTAGTAGAAGGAAAGAAATCATAAAGATCAGAGCAGAAATAAATGAGATAACAACAAAGAAAACAATAGCAAAGATTAATAAAACTAAAAGCTGCTTCTTTGAGAAGATAAACAAAATTGATAAACCTTTAACCAGACTTATCAAGAAAAAGAGGGAGAGGACTCAAATCAATAAAATTAGAAATGAAAAGGGATAAGTTACAACAGACACCGCAGAAATACAAAGTATCATAAGAGACTACTACAAGCAACTCTATGCCAATAAAATGGACAACCTGGAAGAAATGGACAAATTCTTAGAAAAGCACAACCTTCCGAGACTGAACCAGGAAGAAATAGAAAGACAATATGGTACTGGCACAAAAACAGAAATATAGATCAATGGAACAGGATAGAAAGCCCAGAGATAAACCCACGCACCTATGGTCCACTAATCTATGACAAAGGAGGCAAGGATACACAAGAAGAGAGAAAAGACACGTGGAGAAAAGACAGTCTCTTCAATAAGTGGTGCTGGGAAAACTGGACAGCTACATGTAAAAGAATGAAATTAGAACACTCCCTAACACCATACACAAAAATAAACTCAAAATGAATTAGAGACCTAAATGTAAGACCGGACAATATAAAACTCTTAGAAGAAAACATAGGAAGAACACTGTTTGACATAAATCACAGCAAGATCTTTTTTGATCCACTTTCTTGAGTAATGGAGATAAAAACAACAATAAACAAATGGGACCTAATGAAACTTAAAAGCTTTTGCAAAGCAAAGGAAACTACAAACGAGATGAAAAGACAACCCTCAGAATGGGAGAAAATATTTGCAAATGAATCAACGGACAAAGGATTAATCTCCAAAATATATAAACAGCTCATGCAGCTCAATATTAAAAAAAACAAACAGCCCAATCAAAAAATGGGCCAAAGATCTAAATAGACATTTCTCTTAAGAAGACATACAGATGGCCAAGAAGCACATGAAAAGCTGCTCGACATCACTAATTATTAGAGAAATGCAAGTCAAAACTACAATGAGGTATCACCTCACACCAGTTAGAATGGGCATCATCAGAAAATCTACAAACAACAAATGCTGGAGAGGGTGTGGAGAAAAGGGAACCCTCTTGCACTGTTGGTGGGAATGTAAATTGATACAGCCACTATGGAGAACAGTATGGAGGTTCCTTAAAAAACTAAAAATAGGATTACCATATGACCCAGCAATCCCACTCCTGGGCATATACCCAGAGAAAACCTTAATTCAAAAAGACACATGCACCCCAATGTTCATTGCAGCACTATTTACAACAGCCAGGTCATGGAAACAAATGCCCATTGACAGACAAATGGATAAAGAAGATGTGGTACATATACGCAATGGAATATCACTCAGCCATAAAAAGGAATGAAAATTCCTTTCGTAGAGACATGGATGGATCTAGAGACTGTCATACAAAGTGAAGTAAGTCAGAAAGAGAAATACAAATATTGTATATTAACGCATATATGTGGAACCTAGAAAAATGGTACAGATGAACCGGTTTGCAGGGCAGAAATAGAGACACATATAGAGAACAAACGTATGGACACCAAGGGGGGAGAGTGGCGGTGGGGGTGGGGGTGGTGGGATGAATTGGGTGATTGGGATTGACATGTATACACTCATATGTGTAAAATGGATAGCTAATAAGAACCTGCTGTATAAAAAAATAAATAAAATAAAATTCAAAAAAAAGTCCTATGATAAACAATAATGGAAAAGAATACGAAAAAGAATATATATATATAACTGAATCACTTTGCTCTACAGCAGAAATTAACACAACTTTGTAAATCAACTATACGTCCATAAAATTAAAAAAAAAAAAAAGAAGGGAGAACAAAGACACTTGTCTGAATGGTGGCGAAGCTGACACAGATTTCTGTCACAACCACAATTAATTAACAGTTTCATAAGTGCTCCAAAAGAGGGAAGGTGGAGTAGAAAATCTAGATCTGAGGTTGACATCTGGCTTCTCCAAGCAGTAACATTCGGAGCCCCCCTGGAGAAACTTGAGGAAAATCCTGGGAGCTTTTGAGTGGAGAGAGAAACTCCATTGTGTCTCTAAGGTAATAGATTAGGCAGACCCACCTGTAACATTTGGGAGACCAGGGCTAGAATACAAATGGTGGCCCATAAACCTTCCGTCTCAATATTTTCATGTTCTAAATCAAGCTAAAAAAACTATCCAATCAAGTGCACCTGATCTTCCTACCTTGACAAAAATACCGGCCTACTGACCCAGAAGGATTTGAATGTAGGATTCTCAGAAGTTCTGCACCGAAATGTGGCAGCCTAGTGACAGCCATCTCCCGGTCCTTAGCCCGCCATCCACAGACACTCCCCTGCCCTTCTCCCTCCTGCACATTCCACACCCCAAAGGTCCTGAGGAGGATGCGTGTAGACACCCCAGCCTTCACATCCAAGCTCTGTTCACATCCCTGCAAAGAGCCACCCCTTGGCCACTCCTCAGGCAACTCTAGCAGTGAGCTGGGAGAAAAGTGTAGTCTACAGGAGGGACACGGGTCTTTGGACCACTCATTTCATGGGGAGGGGCACAGGCAGAGGATGACCAGGGCTAAGGGTGGTCCTGGATTTAGGGGAAAATCACCTGGATCTGAAATGCTGAACCCCGTCACCCCGGACTGTGAGCTCACTGAATCAGAAGACGTCCTAAGAAGATGGAACTGTTTTCATATGAGAGAAGAAAGTGATGAGAAGTCTTCACCCTGGAGAGGAAAAGGATATAGCCTTTAGTAAATGAATGAGGTGGGCACGGATGGACAGATTGACCCCTCACATTCTGGAATATTCTCTCTAGGAAGCACTTCCTCCAGCTTGAGGAAGTTTGATTTGAGACATGAATTATTAAAGCCGCTACACACAACAAACAAATGGAGCCTTTTAACCCGGGAGGAAAATAAAAGCTGAATGGAATTTGGTTCGCGAAGTGTGGGTGGGGGACCGTAGTCAGAGGAGGTTCAAAGGCAGCATCATGGATAACCCCATGTTTGCCCTGCTATCGAGTCAACGCCACGGTCAGAGCAAACAGTGCTGGCACCCACGGCTCTGACCTAAGGAGGCCTTGTCAATCTTCATGCTTTTAAATTTTTGGTTTTTTATGTCTTTATGTTTTTCCAAGTTGAGCTAAAGTTGGCATCTCCTAAGCCTTTCTGATGACTCTGAATGCTTGCCTTTGGAAAGTGGCTACTGTCCTCTTTGAAACTAAGGCATTTACCCATTCATTCATTCATTGAGCACCCACTGGGTATCAGCCTCTGGGTGCATGTATATTTCTTCCCTGCTGCTTATGATTTTCTTTCAAATACAGCACCTGAACTTCCAGCTAATTCTCCCCACTTACTTCTTCCAAGTTCAAAAGTAGCCAGACCCTTCTTTTCCAGACTCTGCTTCCCTTTGAAATGCTGTCCTCTCCAAGGCCAAGTGCAAACTCTTCCCAAGATCTATATGCAGACATCCTGATTTTTTTTTATTCTATAGATTTTCCCATACAGGAAACCCATTGTGTTAATCCAGGTCTTCCAAGAAGCAGATGCCAAAAGGGAATTAAATGCGCGAGGATTTTATTAGTGGAAACACCTACAAGATAAATGGGGTGGGAGCCAGGAGAGGTAGGGAGAGCGGTGAGGCCATGGGGGAGGGCAGGTCTGACCCCAGGTGAAGGAGGGAGAGCAGCAAGGTTGGGTAGAAGCATCTGAGGCTGCTGTGAAGTCTCTGGAAGGTTCTGTAAAACGTAGAGAGAGTCCTTGAGCCTAATTCGGCTTTTAGGGGAGTCTTGTGTCTCCCAGGAACAGATCTGCCTCAGTGTCCCCGCCACGCTCCACCTTTGGCCAGGAAGTTCCCGTGGGAAGCACGGCCTCACACAAACACATCAGTGATGGATTGGATCGCAGAGTGCAGCCACGGGGGCCTCCGTCAGGAATGCCCCTGTGTTTGGAAGTCTGAGAGGCACATTCTCAAGGTCACCTCAGATGCTAATTAACTTGGGCTGAAACGAGGTTTCCTCTGTGCTTTCACGCTGTCCTCAGTGGTTTCAATAGGAAATCCAGAGTTTGGCCTGTGTCTGTGGATGTGTGTGTGCGCGGGGGTGGATGTGTGTGCACACACGTATATGTGTATTTAGAGAACCCACTCCCGCAGCCACCAGGACCTCTCAGCAGCCTAATCTACACCGCAGGCCCTCACACCCCTCTGCTGCTCCCTTTCAGACCATCCTGGTGGGCGACAGCGGCGTGGGGAAGACATCTCTGCTCGTTCAGTTCGACCAGGGCAAATTCATCCCGGGATCCTTCTCAGCCACCTTGGGCATCGGATTCACAGTAAGTACCTCTGGGCTCAGGGGCCCTGCTGGGCCTCTGACAGGGTCCCGGCAGGAAACAGGTGGATGCTCACATTGGATCATTCAGGAGGTTTAATAGAAAGGCTATTTACCAAGATGCAGTCCACGGGTGGGGAAACCAGGAGGGATGGCCCAGGGCCCTTGGGCAGTTTCAAGGCATCCATCCCACCCCGAGCCTGAAAATCAGTGAGGAGGGCACCGTCACCAGAACCAGGGACAAAGGGGGCTGCGTGGGCAGGGCTGGGAGGAGCTGCCACCCTCGGTGGTGGAACGGAGCAACCAGTGCAATAAGTCGGCAACCCTCCCGTGTTGCTCTCCTCCTGCTTCCCCTCCATCTTCTTCCTGGGCTCCGCTCCAACTAGTAAGCAAGGGAATATCTTGATACAGACACAGGGCAAGAAGAGCCTGGAGAGGCAAAGGGATGCCTTGAAAGTTTAAGCACAGGGCTTCCCTGGTGGCGCAGTGGCTGAGAGGCCGCCTGCCGATGCAGGGGAAAAGGGTTCGTGCCCCGGTCCGGGAAGATCGCACATGCCGCGGAGCGGCTGGGCCCATGAGCCATGGCCGCTGAGCCTGCGCACCCGGAGCCTGTGCTCCGCAACGGGAGAGGCCACAACAGTGAGACACCCACGTACCGCAAAAAAAAACAAAAAAAAGTTTAAGCACAATCCAAACTTGGCATTGTCATGTGGGGCCTAGGGCGCTGGCAGGTCAAGGGTTAAAGTTCAGGTTTTTAGCACTCTGTCTCTCCCTGGACACAGCCTCAAGTTTCCTCTATTCCCAGCCCTTCTGTGGGCCACGAAGCCCTCGCTCTAGCTCACATCCCCACTTTCACCATGGCTGCCGGCTGCTGTCAGAAGACCTTGAACCCTGGGGAGGCCTTTGGAAGGGTCTCAGCCCTCTCTTGGACAGTGGCAGGAGCAGCAGGACCCTCTTTTGGGGTCTCCAGAATCCTCGTTCCCAGAGATGCAGAAGAGCACATGTCATTTCTTGGGCAGCATGGGTATTTGAAAGGCCAGCCCCCGGGACCGAACAGAGCACCAGGCCTGCGAGGTGCTGGGACACAGCAGAGCCACGCTGGTGGGAAGAGAGAGGGGACCCCCAGAATCTGGGCCTGCCCACTGGGTCACAGTGCAGAAGGCAAGGGCCCACGACGGAGCAGAAATGAGAGGCTGGCCAGGGTGTGCGCCAGGGCCTGGAGTGATCGGGGTGGGGTGGGGGACCGAGCCCCCCGGAGGGCGGGGCCGAGTCCAGGGGGGCGGGGCTGAGTTCCAGGAGAGTGCGGCCCATCCTGGCAACCCCCAAGCCTTGGACCAGGCTGCCATGAAATGAACCAGGATGGCGGTGTCAGGCGTCCTCCACCGTGGGCCCACGTCACCTGCCCCTCAGCACCCAGGGCACACGGTGTCCCCACAGTCACACTCCTCACTCACTCCAACCCCGTCCTTCCGCCTGTCAGAGGACAGGAGGCAGAGAGTGGGGTGGGGAGTCTGCTTCACACTCCACAGAGGCACAGGGGTGGGACCTCCAAATTCTGCCACCAGCCTGGTAAGAAAAGTGAGGCAACTCGCCCGTGAGAAGGAAGAAAGTGTGTGGTCCACAGGACAGGCCGGGCTCTTCCCCTCTCCTGGGCCAGGGCCTTCCAGAGGCTCAGCTGCTCGCCTGGCACCGGTCAGCACCTCAGGACAAACCCGTGGGCAGCTTATGCTGAGTGAGGGCCTGAGTGCCCAACTCAGGCCTGAACCTGGGCTCTCCTGTGTCAAGTACATGACCTGGGAGCAAAACGGGTACATAGTCTACCCCTCAGCTGGGACACAAACCTAGGGGAACCCCCATACTGGTGGTAGAGGGCAGGGACAACAGCCCATGATGGGAACCACACCAAGGACAAGTGACTGACCCTGGGCCTAGACACACTGCCCAGTTATATACAAAGAGGTCTGCAGCTCTCGCTGAGAAAATGTCTGTCTCCTCCGCAAGCCCCCTTCCCACCCCTCATATAGCACTAAGGACCCTCAATTCCTTTCCTTTCCAGAGACAGGTCTCTTTCCAACCCTCTGCTCAGAGCAGCTCGATCTTTGTGGAGCAGCTGAAGTCTCCTGTGTTGTCTGACAAAGGGGCTGGAGGGCATTGGGGTCTCCTTCCAATATCAGTGGTCTGGGGAGCCCCAGAGAGCTGGGCTGCAGGACACTCATTTGTCTGTCTGTCATTTGCACAGAGGTTTGAATCACTGCCGACAGCTGGCCATGTGCAAGTGCCCTGTGGCCAGCCCTGGTTGTGGCTGAATTCCCGGTAACTGAGGTCCTGCTGGCCTAGCTCATAAGGGTGAGTGTGGCCTGGGCAGCAGGAGAGGGGAGGAGTCCTTGATCTTTACTTTAAAGGAGACAGAGGTGGGGAATTCCCTGGTGGTCCAGGGGTTAGGACTCTGCACTTCCACTGCAGGACAGCAGGGGTCACGGGTTCGATCCCGCATGCCATGCGGCCAAAAAAATAATACTACTACTAAAAAATAAAGGAGACGGAGGTAAGTGGGGGGAACCACCTGGTGTCTGTCCTCAGGCCACTTCTCAGAGCCTCTGGAGCCCACTGCTTCCGGAAGCGGGACCGGCCCAGGGCCTGGGTAGACGCCTCTCAAACCAATATCTTCCCCAACTGCTCCCTCATCACCTCCATCAAACTGGCTGCTGAGTCCTGCGGATGGGTTCACTGGGGTGCTGACACCGACCGGGCTCACACCATAGTTGCTCCAGCTGGCCCCTCCCTCATGCCAGTTCAGGTCCTCCTGGCTACCTCTTGCCTCGGTGTGCCCCAAACTCTGCAGTCTTGCCTGAACACTGCTGTAAAGTTCATCTTCCGAAAGTCTTGCCCCCGCGCCCCACCACCAAACACCAACAGTCTCACTACCGCCTTCCAGTAAAGTCAGAACCCCTCATCTGCCAGCCGAAGTCTTGCACAATTTAGCCTGGTGGTTTTTCAAGCACTCATGCAATGAACATGAAAACCTCCATTTTGTCTGCGGTGCAGATCCCAAGCTCACCCACGCCCACGTGGGGACCAGGATTTGCATGTTGTCAGCCGCCACGGACTCTCACGCAGATGCTCCACGTGCCTCAGTCCCCCAGCCGCGGTCCTGGTCTCCCCTCCACATCCTGACCCTGCACTCACAGGGCTGTGCACCTTTGCCCCCAGCTCTGGGGGTTTCTTCCAGCCCCCCCTGCTCGCTCCCCGATCTCCTCAGCTGCACACAAGGGCCCCCCTCTGAACCACCATGAGGTTTCATGAGGCATCATCACCTGCTCTATCAGGAAGGGGTGTGGCTGTGTGGGGTGACCTGTGCACAGGCGGGCAGGGAGGTCTGTTAGGGGTAATGTGGGGTGTATGTGCCTTCTGGATTTGGAGGTGATGGGAGGGGCTGGGGTCACTGAAGAGGCGCTTTCTGGGAATTCCTCGGCGGTCCAGGGGTTAGGACTCCTCGCTTTCACTGCCGAGGGCGCGGGTTCGAGCCCTGGTAGGGGAACTAAGATCCTGCAAGCCCCATGCCACGGCCGGAAAAAAAAAAAAAGAGGGGCTTTATTTGGAGGGTGATTTGTACATCTGGGGACGGCGTGAGACATGGGGGCCAGTTAGGGGTGTATGTTGGTGGTGTGGGATGAGCTGTGTAACTGTGATGTGGTGAGAGGTGTTTAGGGGGACGTGAGGTGTGTGTTTGGGAGGGGTGATCATTTAAGATGCGTGTTTGGGGGGGGCCGTGTAAGGCATTGTGTGTTTATGGTATGATATGAGGTGTGCCTGTGTTCATGATGTGACATGTGTGTTTGTGGGATGATGGAGGGTATGTGTGGTTGTGGTGTGTCATGAGGCGTGTGTGTGTGATTGCAGCTGATACAAGACGGTGTATGTGGCTTGATCTGCGATGTGCATGGTGTGAGGGGTATGTGTTCCTGTGACGTTGCGTGTATGTGAGATTTGAGGTGTGTGTGTGTGTTGTGTGCATGATGTGAGGTGTCTATTTGTGGTGTGGTGTGAGCTGTGTGTGTCTGTGTGGGGTGTGAGGTGTGGGTGGGGTGACGTGTCCCTGGTGTGAGTACTTGGGGAGATGCAGGCTGGCCCAGCGTGTACACAGCACTAGAGAGGCTGTCGGGAGGCCTGGACCTCCCAGCGGTTGTGCTCTCCAGGTCACCCATCTACAGCCCCCATCCTTGAGTGGGTTGTGCTCCCTCCCTTTGGGGCAAAACCTGCCTCTCCTGCACCCCCAATTCTGAGCACCCCTGACCCCCTCTCGCTTCTGCCTCACTGGCCTCTGCCCTTGAACACCCCGCCTGATGCTGCAGTGTCCCAGAGGACAGTGTGTAACACTCTGCATACAACACAGCCCACAGGCCCCAGACCCAGCGGGCCACACAGGCATGACCCGGAAGAGGGCAGCCGGGCCTCCCCCGGTGCCACCAGCCCACTCGGACTCCGCTGCAGTGTACAGCAAGACAGTGCTTGTATTTCTCCCCCACTTCTGGAGCATTCACACTGATGGGCAACCGTCTCCATCCCAAACCTGTGTGCCACAGGACAGAAAGGGTCTTGGTGGAGCCAATATAAACCACAGCCGGAGGCCAGAAACCAAGGTGTCGGCAGGGCCACACTCCCTCTGAAAGCTCAAAGGCAGGGTCCTCCCTTGCCTCTCCCAGCTTCTGGTGGCTCCCGGAAATCCTTGGCATTCCTTGGCTTGTAGCCGCAACACTCCCATCTCTGCCTCTGCCTCCACATGGCCATTTTCTCCCCGCGTGTCCTCTTCTTATAAGGACCCCAGTCGTACTGGATTAAGGGCCCACCCTACTCTCTATGACGTCATCTTAAATAATTACATCCGCAATGACCCTCCTTCCAAATAAGGTCACGTTCTGAGTTACTGGGGTTTAGGACTTCAGCATCTCTTTGGGGAGTGGGGGGAGCATAGTGCAACCCGTATCAGCCTGGTTGGCAGTGGAAGGCCCGGGAGGACCAGGCCAGGTCCCCTCTCTCCTTCCTCCTTGGTCATTACCCACTGGCGCTGAAACCCGCTCCCCTGCAGGGTTCCCAGATGAACCCTCAGGAGCCCGGAGCCCAGGACATTGAATGGGCTGGGGCGTTATGTGCAGCCAGAGCCTCTGGCACCCGAACAGCAGGCAAGGACGCACACCTGCAGGGCTGTGTAGAGCTGCTCCTTGCCCAGGTATGGCACCCCGTATGAGTCCCTCCCTGTGTGCAAATGAGGTTACGGCACACCACTTCCGGCAAACAGCTCCAGCTGACGCCAAA
Organism: Aethalodelphis obliquidens; assembly: GCF_003676395.1. NCBI lineage: Eukaryota > Metazoa > Chordata > Mammalia > Artiodactyla > Delphinidae > Aethalodelphis > Aethalodelphis obliquidens. The sequence continues at coordinate 6,520,356 of NW_020837988.1, forward strand.
AGTCACGTGGTAGGAGGCGGGTGCACACAGTCTCCTCAGGGCCTGTGGTCACACATAAGCCATGCCTGCCCCTTGCCCCTCACCCCAACATGTAGGTAAAGAGGTGCAGGGCCCCTGCCTCTCCTCACACCCTTCACGCAGTTCCTTTGCATTGCACCCACCCCGTTCCGCGGGAACCTGACCTCACTTATATAAGACGTTGGGACAGCGTAATTGAATGGTTAGCCCAGGCCAGGGCCCCTGAACTCCGCTATGGACAACCCCAGACATACTCTCACCCTCTGTCACCATGAGCTGCAGGGTTCCTTAGATGTCCTGGAGACTCTGCTCAAAATGATTCACCACAGGGACTTCCCTGGCGGTCCAGTGGTTAAGACTCTGCGCTTCCATTGCTGGGGGCGTGAGTTCGATCCCTGGTGAGGGAAGTAAGAACCCAGGTGCCAGTGCGGTGGAGCCAAAAAAAAAAAAAGATTCAGGACTTCATGAATTCTTTTGATACAAAACGTTTAAGGCCTACTCGGTGCCAGGGGTCAGCTCTGCCTTCGGGAGCCCCTGGATTGGGAGGTGTGCAGGGAAGCCCACCTCGGAAGGCTCTCCGGGGTGGGTACATTCTGGGCGCAGCCCAACAGGGCAGGCAGAAATGGGAGGTGTCAAAGTCCAAGCACCGGCCAGGGGCCCCGAAGTGCAAATGTGCTGCAAGGTGAATTTCCATCGGTCGGTAAACACAATTATATTCAGATGACGTCGAGCTGGCGTGCATGAGCAAAAGCGAAACTGCCTGAGAGCTGCGCTAGGAACGCACGCCTCCTCGCAAACCCCGCGCCGCGCTGCCCAGGGGCGTCTCCAGCCTCCCCCGCCCCCGCTCCCGGAGCCACCTGTTGCCCGCCAGCCGGATGGAGCCCGGGCGCCGCCTCCTGGCCACGCTGCGCAGTGGCAACCCGGGCGCGGGTCCGCGGGTCCCAGCGAGGCCAGACCTTCCCCTGAAGGCGGGGTCTCCAGGGACAGCTCCCGGTGGGAACCTAACCCCGGCAGCTGGCAACCCTGGGGACCGGTCGGTCCTAGGGCTGGATTTGGCCCACGCCCTCAGGCCAGTGTGGCGCACGGGGGCCCTCCTGCCCCTCGGGAGCTGACCCTGCGGTCCTGCGCGCCCCAGCGGGACAGCCCGCTCCCCGCCAGTGTCTTTCAGGTGGCGGACGGAGGGAGGAGCCTGTCGGGGTCCGGGCCGGGGCGGTGGAGGGGAGAAGGAGTGGGTGGAGCCTAAGGCGAGGCGGTTCCTGCGCCGTCCCCCGTCCGCCGTCTGCCCCAGCTCACCTCTGGTCCAGGGACATGACGGGCACTCCTGGCGCCGCTGCCACCCGGAACGGCGAGGCCCCCGAGCGCTCCCCACCCTGCAGTCCGAGCTACGATCTTATGGGCAAGGTGGGTGGGCACTGCACCCAGCGCTGGGGACTCGGTGCCGGCTCTGGGGGTCACCCCTCCCCGCGCTCTTCGCCCTGAGACCCCGGCCTCCCCGCCCAAGACCCTTTCTGGCTGCGTCTGCGTTGGACTCATCCCTTCCCCCCAGGCAGCCGAGTCTCCCAGAGTAAGGAAGGAGGGTCGAGACAGAGCCCTGGGCCCATGCCAGCGTCCAGGGATCTGGGCTGGCTCCGTGGGAGAAGGGAGAGGAAGGTCGGAAGGAGCGGGTGACTCCCCACCCAGAGGACCGCAACCCCATTTTCTTCTGCCACACTCCGGCCAATACGAGCCCCAGGAATCCCATGCTTCTAGGTAGGGTTTGAGCGCACAGCCCTCCAGGGTACAGGCACCCGAAGCGCTGGGAAATAGGGCTGCCTGGCGACTCGGAAAGGACGCCCCCTGGCGGCGGGGAAACTTGCAGTTAATGCCCTTCTCCCAGTTTCCAGGCCTTAGGACTGAAGATCTTTAGGACCCCAGCTGCCTCCAGGCGCTACCCCTTCCCTTTCCACCCCTGCAGTCACTGCCCACACCTTCTTCTGGGAAGATGTTGCTAGCCAGAATGCAGACCCACATGGGAATTTTTAGAACCTGAGAAAGACCTGGGGCGTTAGGCACAAGCCTCCCACCTGGGAGAGCTTAAGTCAGCTGTCTGGGGCTGGTTCCCTCTGCGGGTGGCCCTGAACGGAAGCAGGTGGGGCTGGTGGTGGACACTGGTCTGTCTGCCCTCCCTCCATGCCCTTGGAGCAGGCAGGTACCAGGAACTCTGAAAGAGGTGCTGAGAGAGCCCAGAGCCTCCACTCTTCCTCTGTACGGTGGGGGATAGATTAGCGAAGGGGCCGCCCATCTCATGCTACATGGCCTTGAAGGAGACCTGCCTCTTTCTGCGCCTTGGGTTCCTCCTGCAACCCCCCTCGTTTCAGAGGAAGCTACTCTGCAAGTCACCCACCCAGAGCCGTTGCGATAAGCGTCCTCTGTGGGCTCCAGGCAGGAAGTCGGCCCCCACTGTGTTCAGGGGAGGGGAGCTGCTGAGGGCCAGCCCCAGGCCACTGGGAACTGCCTGACCTCCTTGCCTGACACGCCAGCTGGGTGTTTGCCTAGGAGGTGGCAAGGCTGAGCAGCTGTTTGGTGGACTTGCCTGGCTGGGTGGGTGGCATCATTTGCTCAAGGCAACCGTCAACTGTAAAGTACACAGGTGCTTGCCCTACCTCCCTCTCTCCCTCCTTCCCCATCGGGTACTGGGACCCGGGAGCCAGGGAGCAATGCAGGCTCCAGAAGGCTCCTTAGCCCCCAGCCTGCCATCTGTCCCCTGGGCCAAGCGGCATCTGTGGAGGGTTGGCCTCTGGCCCCCACCAGCCTTCATGCCCGAGGCCTGCCTAGGAGACTGAGTCCGGGATGGTCTGGGAAGAGCCTGGTGGGAGCTCCTTGGGGAGGATTAGAGGGGATGGGGCCACAGGCAGGCAGCACCCACCCCGGGCCACTCTTCTGGAGTCAGGTGGTTCATGCCAACATTGTTGACCCTAGACATCAACGGAGTCTAGAAAGGCCTCAAAGAAATTATCCCTCTTTCCTTCTAACCACTATGGAAACTGCCACAGAAGGGTTAAGAAATCTTCCCAAAGTCCCCCAGTAACCCATGTACAAGCCAGGACCCCAGCCTTCATACACCTTTGGTTCAGCCCCCCACCTCTCCACCAAAGTTAGCTAATCCCATACCCCATGCCCACAGCAGGAAAGCCCTTGGGCTCCATTGTCAAGGTCACAGCCTCAAAAATAACTCAAACCTAGTCCCTGCTCAGCCCATTAAGTATCGACTCGGCCTGTTGGGAAAGTTCCAGCATTAGGTCTGGACCTCTGTTCTCCAAGATTGAGGAGTGACTGGACAGAGGGGTCCCCTCCCCCACCCATGGTCCCCAAAGAAGATGAGCAGAGACTGGACAGACAGGAAAGGGACAAACATACCCCCACACACACTCCCTCCTGCTCTGCCACCTACAGTGACCAGGGATGCCAACTGTCAGCCATTTGTCCCACGTGGGAGGTTTCTGCGGAACGAACTTCAGACTAAGTGCCTCTCCGCTTCAGTATAAATTTCAACCTTCCCTAATTCATGCAACGCTTTTATAAACATAAAATGTCATCAGGAACTTCCAAATAAATGTAACCAAAAGTAAAACACCCAAACAAAAGTAAGTTTAGAATATGGCTTTGCAAATGACAGAGCCGTGCCCCCAGCAGATTCTGATACACTCCCTTGGGTGGGAATCCCTGTCCGAGGTATTAACACTTCTCTTTCTGGCACCATAGCCCCACCCACGTGTGCACACATGCGTGGAACACACACAGAGAGGGAAGGGATCCTAGCACGGTGCAGAGTCGAGACCACAAGAATGTGGTTGTTCTCTGGGACCACCGAGCACGTTTGAGGTCCTGTTAGTGCTAAGTTGGCAACTCAGGCTTCCAGGAAACCAGATGAGGACAGGAGGGTCAGAGGGAGAGCCTGAGAGGCAGCCGGACCCGGGGAGTGTGGAGAGGAGAGGCAGGGTGAAGGCAGCAGCAGGCTTTTCCAGAAGCAGGTGCCCTCGGGGCAGTTGGCATCCTTCCCTGGCTCTCCCTGGAAGCCCAGCTAACTGCCTCTGCCCCCATCTCCTAGGTGATGCTTCTGGGAGACTCAGGCGTCGGCAAAACCTGTTTCCTGATCCAATTCAAAGATGGGGCCTTCCTGTCCGGGACCTTCATAGCCACTGTCGGCATAGACTTCAGGGTGAGGTGGCTGCAGGCTCCTGCTCCAGCAGCGAGCCGGGGGCTATGGCTCAGGCACGGGGGACGGTCCTCTCCTCACCTGCGCTGGCTTCTCAGGACTGCTGTGGCTCGCCCTAGGGCACAGGATGCTCCCCTAGGGACCCCAGAGGTGGCCAGCTTAGAGGAGTCTGGGCTTGGGGAGGCTCTTGGCTCCCCTACAGGATGAGAAATGAGAGACTGAGTCTTAACATCCTGCCCCCAGCCGGGCAGACATATCCCACAGTGCTAGCTGGGCCCCCCCGGCAAGACCTGAGGTCAGCCAGTCTTTCTGGAGTCCCGGGAAGCCCAGCACGGCATTAGGTGGAGGAACTGGGCTGGCCCTGTGGGGACAGAGCAGCTTGCCAGCATCCCTCCCTCTCACCTCGAAGAACCCATCTTTACAAATCGGCATCCCGGATGCCGAGGGCTCTGAGCACTGCACACGCGCACGGGCCAGGAGAGTGAGGGTCTAATCCTGGGGTGCTCTCAAAGGCCAGGTGCCTCCCTCCCAGTGCGAGGGGAAGCTTCACTGAGGAGAACTAGTGGACAGCCAGGGGAAAGACGGCCCTGCAGATCCAGCCTCTGCGGTCCCCGAGATGCTGGTGGGCGTCTCATCTCTAAGAGCTTGGAGCTCCGCCTGTGCACCTTGCTGAGCCCGGGCCGGGGCGAGAGGAGGGGTGCGGTCAGGCAGGTTCTCAGGCTCTCCCTGCCTTGGCGTGTTGTGAGAAGGGCAGACGGAGTCCCCAGAAGAGAGGACTCCAAAGTAGGGGTACCTGGGGACAGAGTCCCACTGCCCTGATGGGGCGATCTGGCCGGAGACGTCTCCGGGGCTCACCGGACCCCCGTGGCCCTGGGGAGCAACCAGACAGGATGTTTGCTGTACTGTAGGATTCAGCAGAAGGCAGAAACCGAGACTCCCCTGCCCTCCACGCCCACCTCTCCCTCTGCCCTTTTCTCTTTCAGAACAAGGTGGTGACCGTGGATGGCATGAGGGTGAAGCTGCAGGTGAGACCAGCGGCTGGGAGGGCTGGGGTGTGGGCGAGAGGATGGGGGAGCCTGCCCAGCCTCCGCACCCAACCACAGGAGGCCTGCGGCCCTGCGCTCCGCCTGGGCTAACTTCCTGTGGGGGTCAGGAGAGGAAACGGCCTTTGTTTGTTTGATGTCTGCAGAAAAAGCCGTTCCCAGGCACCCTCCCTTCTGTCAAAGGCAGCAGCTCTAAGTGCCTTCAGACAAGCTTAGGCTCGCTTCAAATCATCCCCAGGTTCCCAGGCCTCATCTGCTCTAGGAGGTTGGACACCTCTAATCCCTGGGCTGGGCAAGAGGCAACAGCACCGAACGAGCTTGAGAACTCATTAACTACCGCCATCCGGGACATCACCAGATGTTCACAAGCCCATGAGAAACTAAAGAAGGAAACATCTCACCTCCCCGCCCATCTCTCGTACCACAACATGGCTTTCCTCTGCCCAGGACAGTCCCTGCCCCCTTCTGACCATTTGTCCATCCCTTCCTAGATCTGGGACACCGCAGGGCAGGAGCGGTTCCGCAGTGTCACCCACGCTTATTACCGAGATGCCCAGGGTAGGTCCCTCACGTGCTCCACCTCCACCACCCCCCCAGCCCACTTGTAACATCCACCCTTCTGCCCCAAGTTCCCCATGTGACCTCTCTCTCCCCCTCCAGCCTTGCTCCTGCTGTATGACATCACCAACAAATCTTCCTTCGACAACATCCGGGTAGGTCCTCCCCACCCACCACTCACGAGCAGGCAGGGCAGGGCCTGTGCAGGCCAGGGCTGCTTCCTGCTTTGTGGGAATGGGTGGAGCATGGAATACTGCTGCCTCGTTAAAAACACCGGAGCTGTGACTCAGAAGTAATAAACTACTCCTGGGTAGTTGATGGGCATGTGGGCATGAAGGCCAAGCAGGCTGTGTGCCACCTGCTCATCCCTATGATTCATGGAGCATTTCATGACAAAATGTTCAGAAAGTGCCCAGCTCCACCCTGGACAATTACCCACAGAGACCAAGAGGAGAGCCCAAGCAGAAAAGTCTACCCATACATCCACCCCAACTTTCAAGAAGGTGACTCAGGCAGACAAAGCGAGTGGCTCCCTCCTCACAAGCAAACTATTAAATAGTCGAGACAGTAATTCAACAAACACTGACTCTGTGCACAGCATCGTGACGATTTCACACGCTCCCTGACCTCAAGGGGTTGACAAGCAAACTGGGGGAACAAGACATACAGATATAAAACTGCTTATAAACTGGATGGAATCCATGGCACTCCTACTGCCACCTCCAACCCCATGCTCATGGCAGACATCACTAATCAATCACAGTATTTTTGATCACTGAGCCCTTATGGGGCCTTAGAATCCTCAACAGGGCACTCGAGGAGACTGCTGGTGACTACCAGCTGATTTATAAGATAAAGCCTCTGTCGCCTCTGTCTTTCATAGAACTGAGAGCTACACTGCAAGGGGTTTAGAGCTACTCAGGACTGGAGAGGCCCAAACAAAGATGTCGATGAGAGAATGCACAGGGCATTATGATCGGTGTTCAGGGGCAGTGAGTAGTCCAGGATAATCCACAGGGCAGAAGAAGGAAAGGCAGGAGGGAGGAGGGGAATGGCTGGGGCTCAGCGCACCCTCTCCCACAGGCCTGGCTCACTGAGATTCACGAGTACGCCCAGAGGGATGTGGTGATTATGCTCCTAGGCAACAAGGTGAGTGGCTCCAGGGCAGGGTCAGCCCATCCTTCTCCCACTGCCACAAGTATTAGCTGGACATCCTTCCAGCAAAGCACTCTTTACAGCCTCCAGTTCAGGAGTCAGACCTATCTGGAGGCTTCAGTCCATCATATCTGCCCTCTTAAAGCTTTGGAAATGGCCCCCTGCGGGGAAAGGTCAAGCTGCTTCCTGAGAGATCCAGGGATGACCAGCTGCTCAGCCCCTATTAGATCCTAGGGACTAGATACACGGATTAAGAGCTGTGTGTGGAAAGGGTTAACCTCAAATACTGTCAGCCCTTCGAGGCTGGCCACCACCCCCTTGCCAAGCAGAGTTACCCACCTCCCTGAGTTGGGGTGAGATCCCCCTGCTGGGAGCTGGGTAAGAACTTGAAGAAGGCAGAAGCCCTGGCCCCAGGTGGATCATACCACCCGCAGTCCCGCAGGCCACCAGCAGGGGGCGGGAAGTACCTGCTCCCAGGGCAGAAACCTGGGCCCGCGGGGCGGGAGAGGGGCCATCCGGGGTCAAGGCTTCCTTCCCCAGAGTGACCCACCTGGGCTTGACAGGCGGATGTGAGCAGTGAAAGGATGATCCGTTCAGAGGATGGAGAGATGCTGGCCAGGGTAAGTGACTGCCTGGGGGGAGTGGGGGTGGGCAGCCGGAGACTGGCCACTGAGGCTAATCTCACCCTGGCAGGAGTATGGAGTTCCCTTCATGGAGACCAGCGCCAAGACGGGCATGAACGTGGAGTTAGCCTTTCTGGCCATTGCCAAGTGAGCGCTGAGCCGGGAAGGGAACGTGCAGGGCAGGGTGACACCATCTGGGAATTCGGTAGGGCCTGGCCCTTGGCCCAGTCCCCGGGCCCAACCATATTCTGCATTCGGAAGCCCCCTGGCCCCGGGCCGTGGGAGTGGGAGAAGGCTCAGTTCCTCACTGCCTGCCCAGCCCATTTCTTCTTCCTCTTCAAGGGAGCTGAAGTACAGAGCCGGGCGGCAGGCTAATGAACCCAGCTTCCAGATCCGAGACTATGTGGAATCCCAGAAGAAGCGGCCCAGCTGCTGCTCTTTCTTGTGAATCCCAAGGGGCTGAGAGGAAGCTCCAGAGACGCACAAGGATGCAGCCTTCTCCCTCAGACCTGGTTTATTCTAAGCGGCTGAGCCAATGAGGAGAGAGTTGGGGGACCCAGTGCACAGCCCCTCCGTACTCCTGCCCCTATTCTAGCTCCTGTAGCTTCCCTGCATCCCCGGAGGAGGGTAAAATATTTTTATTTCATTTTAATGATACATAATCTAATCAAAAGGGCACCAGAAAACGGAGGAAGGGAGCTGGTGCCCCTTTTGCCTTCTAGTGCTAGGACTCAGGGGCCTGGGCCTCCCACCTACCCACCATGAGGGTGATATTGCACCAGCTCAGCACCAGGGGGCACTGATGCGCTTCTGGGGTATGAGGCAGGTAGTGACCCCATTCCCACCCTTCAGCTGGCAAGAGGCTGAGCAGACCCAGGCCTTCATTTCCTCCGGCTCCCCAGAGAACAATCTTCCCCAATAAGACAGGGCCCTTGTGCCAGGAGCGAGACCAAAGCCTCAGGAAGATAAGAGATGTGGAGATTGGGCAGGGACCCAGCTCCCTGGGGGGAGGGGGGGAGAGGAGTAACAGAGATTAGGTCTGTTAGGCTACCTCTGGCCTTACTAGCCCCTCTCTGGGAGGTGCACCCCATTTCCCCCAGCCCACAAGCACAGTAGGGCACCTGGAAACATCTGGTTCCTATTCACTGGACCTCAGATCCCAGGGGAGCCCCTCCTCCCTGAATCCCTGGCCTTATCTTCCTACCTTTCTGCCTGTGTCCCCAGACACCTACAGTTACTGATAGGGAAAGGTTATTCTTCTGTTCCAATCCTTAGGCCGGTATGCAGCCCACAGGCTACTTCTTCAAGCAGCTGTAGTGCTTCCACTGGATAAAGAGCCAGATAAAAAGAAAGCCCTGACTCCTGGAGTAGGTGGGAGATAGAAGTGAGCAAACCTCACCCCGTTGTGTAACCCCTAAACCCAAGGGCCATCTCCTCCCCCATCAGCCACATCCTTTTCTTCTCAGATGGACATTCGGGCCCAAACTTCTTTATCTCCCTTCGTACTGAGCCAGGTTAGGGAGTGAGAGGTCATCCATTTCTGGGAAAATCAACGCATTGTATGCAAAACAAGGTCATGTGGGTGAGGCTTGGGGTGGGGAGATGGGCAGCAAGGAGTTTACATGCTAAAGGAGTTTACATGGGGCCAAGGTCATATGTCTCCCAAAGCCCTGACCCCAACAATGGGAAGAGGGCAGGAGACGTGCAGCTTATGACCTAGAGGCACCTTTACTCCAGCTCTGTTCACCAGGGGTGGGGAGAGGGGTGAGAAAGGTATGCACTGTACATTTCTGCAGCTGCTGCATTTGCTTTCAAGGCAGAAATCTTGCTCCCAGAGCAGAGTCAGCACGATAAGGACGCTCTCCAGGCCTCTCCCAGGCAGAGCAGGGAGGAGCCTGACCTTGCCAGGTTCTTCTGGGGCCCAAGGCAGGTCGCAGGCAATCCAATCACATGGGCTGCTCTGGGCCTTTGGCATTTGTGTTTTTCAGAAGTAAATGGCAGTATTTTGGAAAGTACACCCTGTCCATTGCTTCTTTGAGGTGCACATGATGCGGGGGTCGGGGGGGGGTTGCGGGGGCGGATCATGTTGAAAGGATTGTCGTTGCTTGTCACTGATTGCCAAAATCATTTGCTTCTCATCCTTCAATGTCCCCAACTAGTCACCTCATCCCTAACAGACTGCCCCCAGCCTCTGTGACCAGCCTCTCATCTGAAAGTAGGAGCTGAAAGGTTTATCTTACGGTCCTAATCATTTTTCCTTCTCTATTGAAAAAAGCCAGGGCTCCTTTTCCTATGGAATGTACCCAGAGATTGGTTACCTGACCCTGATCTGCCTCTCCCCAACCCCACCTCCCTAGCCAAAGGCTGACGCCAATTCCCACGCCATTGTCCCTAGGTGGCCTGTCTTGGATGGGCAGCCCCGTGAAGCCTTGGGCTCTCTGCTGGACCCTCACACTGTCCCAGCGAGGATCAGAGCCCGCACCCCTATTAGCAGTTCCTGGGACAAAGCAAAGTGGCCCCACAAATGGAAAAATCTCGTTATTCAAACTACTCTGTTGGGTCCGAGGTGGACCTCGTTCTTATTCGTAAGACCGCTCGCAGCACTGGAGCGGCATTGATTTTCCTGGCAACAGTCGCCCCCGCCCCCACCCCCCACTGGAGTTGCACACTTCGGCTGAAGGCTGTTGAAATGTTAGGGTCCTTTACCCCAGGGTTGGCTCTCAATCCCCGAGGCAGGTGGAAGGAAATCAGAAAAGATCCTGCGGGCCGCTCTGCCCAGTACCAGGAACTCGCCCCCGCCCGGCCCTCCCCCTCCTCCTCCCCCTCCCCTCTCCCCCCCACCCCCGGGCCTCAACCAGCCACTTGGTAACAGACACTTCCACTTCCTGAGCCCTCTTTCTTCTCCCGCCGCGGGGCGCCGCGCTGAGAGCAGAAACTCACCCCTGCGCGCTCCCATTGGCCGGTGTCGTTCACCCTGCCAGAGCGCCCCCTCTCCGTGGTGTCTGATTGGCCCTCGGTGGTCCACACCCTCCACGCGGCCCCGCCCCCCGGAATAAGCAGCCTGGGCGGGCTCTGGAACGCTCAGACTCCGCGCACGGCGGGGATTGGTCCGTGAGCTTCGGCTTCGGCTCCTAGCAGTTCGCCTCCGCCGCTCCCAGGACACCTGCTCGCTCTGCCAGTTCGGCGGCGCGGGCTTTCCCTGCCGCCCTCGCTCTCGTCTCCCGGCCCGCAGGGTGAGAGGAAGGGGTGGACCGTCCCGTCTCCGGACCCCGACCGGACGCCGCTGAGCCGTTGCAGGGCGAGATGAGCACGGACGCGGCGGCCGGGGCGCCTCTACCCCGGCTCTGCTGCCTGGAGAAGGGTCCGAACGGCTACGGCTTCCACCTGCACGGGGAAAAGGGCAAGGTAGGCCAGTTCATCCGGCTGGTGGAGCCCGGCTCGCCGGCCGAGAAGTCGGGACTGCTGGCCGGAGACCGGCTAGTGGAGGTGAATGGCGAGAACGTGGAGAAAGAGACCCACCAGCAGGTGGTGAGCCGCATCCGTGCCGCACTCAACTCCGTGCGCCTGCTGGTGGTCGACCCCGAGACCGACGAGCGGCTGCAGAAGTTGGGCGTCCAGGTCCGGGAGGAGATGCTGCGCCCCCAGGAAGGATCCGGGCAGGCCGAGCCGCCGGCCGCCGCCGAGGAGCAGGGGGCTGGCGGCGAAAATGAGCCGCCCGCCGCCGCGCCGGAGCCGCACGAGGCCGAGAAGAGCCATCAGGAGCGGGTAAGTGCGGGCCCGGGCCGGACGGCGAGGCTGGAACCGGGTGGGAGGGAGAGTAGTCCAGAGACCCAGGCGCCCCGGACGCCCAGCCCTGCTGCCGCCTTGTCTTTCTGAAACTGGATCCTCACGGGGGAGACTGCTTCCGCCCGCCAACCGGGCGAACTGGCAGTTACAGCCTTGAGGCTGCGTCCCGCGACCCCTACTCCCTCTCCCCAGACTGGGCTGGGACCCTGAGCGCCTTTGGGAGTGAGGGTGAGGGCGAGCGGCTCCAGGGAGCCCAGTCCCCTTTTCCTCGACTCTGTCGGTGGTGTCTGCTCCGGTCCCTTGGGACTCCCAATCCCGCCCCTCCTGGTGAAGTGACCAGCTTTCTCCACGGCCCCTGGGGGTGGTAAATGGAGCTGGGGTGAGGCTAGAGCGGCCCCGACTTCAAAAAGCTAGAGGAATAACTACGCTCTTTCTGTGTGGAGCTGCAGCGCTGGGAGGGGAGGGGAGGGGGTCACACGCTGGGTTCTCAGGCACTTCCCCCCTTCCCCACAGCCCGCTGGCTGGCGTGTGTATCATGAACTTCAGCCTGGCTGGACTTCATCCTCCTGAAGTCCGGTGTGACTTCTAAGAAAGAAGCTCCACCGTCCCAAGGCGTTGTATGGGGGTGGGGCTCAGGGAGGAGGCGCAGAGGCGTCTGGTCTGGGGGATGGTGGCAGCTCTGCCACCCAGGGGGATTTATGATTCTCAGGAATGTGAGGAGTAAGCGCTGGCTAGTATCTGGGAGCGGGAGGGAAGACCTTGGAGGAGGAGAAACGGCGGCGGGAGTGGTCCAGCGTTCCTGGGCTGGACAGCGGACAGCAGGTGGTCTTGCCCGGGCATCAGCTGTCTCACTCCAGTCCCTGGACAGCAAGCAGACTGGTTGCTTTCTAACCACGTTTGGTGTTTCCTCTCATGACCCCAGTTTGGATCGGCCGTAGGAGGGGCGGAGGCAAAAGGGAAGTTGTACTGAGCCTACCGTTCCCCGGAGAGTGAAGGGGGGGCCTCAGGGTGGGGTTGTGGGGAGCAGGACCAGGGCATCCCCTGGGCCCGTTTGGCTTCACCAGCTCTCCACCTGCTGGCAGGGGTGTCCGTGGTGCCAGTAGGAGCCTCCCTTGACAGAGAAAGGGCACAGTTCAGCCTTTAAGGGTAGTAGGTGGAGCCGGAGAGGGCCGGTTGGGTTGGTGGAGGTGAAGTCACCAGGAGCCCTGTCCAGCCAGAGCTGGGTGCCGAGAACGCCAGGGCCACCAGGCTCCTGCTTCCTGCCGCTAACAAGCTGGCATTGGCAAGGGTGGGGGTGGGGTCGGAGCACCCCTGGCAGGGGTTTGACACTGGGGAGTTGGAACCCATGACCTCTGGTCCCAGGCAGAAATCCAGTTTGAACTTTGTGCCGAGGGCATCGATTGACCATTCCTGTTCTGTTTTTGTTTTTTTTGGACTTCGGCACTGGCACAAGTAACCGGCCTCCCCGACCCGCCCCCCTAGGTTGCAGTCATGTTTAGCTCCTCCTGGTGCCCTTTTGGTTTTGCTGCTGGGTGCAGGAGGGCCTGCGGGGAGCTGGGGGGCGCAGAGGCCAGGACGGAGGCTTGACCTAGCACATGGGCTCCCCACCAGGCCACCTGAGAAGCAGCAGAGGTTGGCTTCTGCTCTCTGGGTGAGCGCAGGATGGGGTTGCCCCAGGTAGTGGCGTGACACCTGCATTTGTGTGTGTGCTCTGTTGGGCCCGTGGAAGGGAACAGAACCCTCTCCAGCCAGTCCTGGGGACACCATCACCAGGCCTCTTGGGGTTTCAGGTCAACGAGCAAATCAGAACTTCTCTGAGCCTTGGTTCTCCCATCAATAAAATGAGGGTGTTGGATTCCAGTGACACCTGCCTTCTCTAGAATTTTACAACTAATGGAAAGTTCTTGAGCCCCTAGTGTGCTGGACTGAGCATCTGTACGCCCAGGCATTTGAATCCCAGCTGTGAGCAGGGTGTCTCTTAGCCTCTGCATGGCTGCCGAGCAGCGTTCAGTCCTTCTGGTAGGAGGTTCCCATGAAATCTGGTACGGTGGGCCTGCAGATGACCCGCCCTGTCGTTGCAAAAAAAGAAAAGAAAAAAAAAGTTAATAGACATCATAAGAGTTCATCGTCCCCTGAAGAGACAAGGGATGTCTATGTAAGGGATATACCCAGCGTTTGCATGTTAACTGATTAGTTTGAGTCTGAATTCGTTTACAGAGTGGGGGCTGTTAATGACATCATCGTTAGTTCTCAGAAGTGAAAAAGGTGTTGGTGGGAAAGCGTCATGCAGAGTGGGTGGCGGGTGACATCTCACTGGGAAGAGCGGCCTGGGTCGAGAACGATGCAGGGCAGAGGGCGAGGGGTGCCCGTAGTCCTGATCTCGGAGGAGGTGGCGGGGTGCTTCCAGCTCGGCACACCTCCACCCACGGGGAGGGAGGAGCAACAGCACCCCTGCTCACGGCCCCCCGCAGTCACAGGATGAGGCCTAAATCCTTGAGCTGGGCAGCCGGCACGGGGCCCACAGCGGGGGCTGGGCAGGCCTGAGCCAGCTCAGCTGCACTGGCTGGGCCACCGCGAGCGAGCCAAGTTTCTCTAAGCTTCCATTTCCTCTTGTGTAAATTGGGGGTGACAGCAGGGGCCTCGTGGCGTTGGCGGGGTTACATGAGGATGCCTGTCGAGCCAGTAGCTCAGAGCCTCCACTAAGTCAATGCTCAGTGAACGTTGGTTGCTGAGATCTGAATTAATACGTATTTCACAGTGACGATTACACGCCCACCCAGGGGGCAGCTAGCCCTGGATCTGCCTCTCCCGTAGGGCACGTGCTGCCGTGGCCAAGCCTGGCATCCGAAAGCGCTCCATCTGGGGTCGCTGTCATTGAAGAATCAGCCCTTCACCATCTGGCAGCCTTCTCTCGCCACTGCCCCTCTTGTCGCCACCAGCCCACCAAACCACACCGAGGGTCCAAATTCCCTCCCAGCATGCCACGTGCTTTGAGCCTTCGCACCTGATATCTGCACGTGGGAACCCTCAGTCCTCTTCTGCACCAAGCACGCTCCCCAAGACCACTCACCTCCCAGGAAACCTTTCCTCGACCCCGCAGGCATCGTGAACTCTTTCCTCACCTCCTTCTGCCCCCTGTCCTTCCACCTTTTCTCACACGGAACACGCAATATCTCAATCATCTGTTCATATCTGCTCCACCAGCCCGTGCTGGGTCCCAAGGGCAACAGCTGTGGCTTATTTATGTTCATATCCCCATCACTGTCCCCGGCACCGAGCAGGGAGGGGCTCAATAAATCATTTTTGCATGAATGGATGAATGCGAAACAGCCATGGGGGACTTTGTCCTAATTCATCTGGGCCCAACCCACCTGGGCCTGTTCCTGCCTCGAGAGCACACCCGGAGATTGGAATTCCAGATAGAGCTTTCCTCGCTCCTTTTTCTTGCCTACTAGCAGCTTCCGTTTTAAAACTAGAGAGCCAAAAGTCTGTGAATCCCAGCCCTGCTGCCCTCTGGCTCTGGGACCCTGATTGTTCAGCGTTCCCCACGAGCCTCAGCTTCTCCCTCTGTGAAATGGGGACCCCGACCCCACCCTGCAGGGTTGTGGGAGAGATTTGAGGAGATGATGTGGAAGGTGTGTGTTAAGTGCCCAGCGTGGGGTGGGTTCCCGCCACGCCTGACCTTGATCCCAGAGGTACCCCAGGTGGCAAAGTCGGGGGTGGGCACCGTTAGCTAGCAGCCTCCAACCTCTTTCCCATGTTCCCGTTTCACACGGACGGAGCTGGAGTCTGCGAGGGCAGAGCAGGGCTTGAGCTGCAGGATGTTTGGATTGGAAATGGACAGGGTGTGACGGCTTGTGTGCTGGTTCCTCCTCTTAAGTCACATACTTGGGATTTCTTTCTCCCCTGGGATAGCCCCTGGTTCTGACCTTCTGGTTCCTGTTCAGTCCTGGAGATGATTCTCTTGGAAAGAGAAAGGGGCTTTTTTCTCAAGGATCCCCGTCCTGTCTCCATGGGGGGGCCCTTCTCTTCCTCCCCAGTCTTCCCATCCCATGGTTCCCTGAGGAAGTCAGGGAGCGCTTAGGAATTAGGGGAAGACGGGGCCTGGCCAAGGTCTTGAGGGTGCTGTGAGCCTCTTACAGAGAGAAACCAGAGCTCTAGACCCCAATAATGGGAGCTCCTCTAAGCCTGCTAGTTGCCTGGCCCTAAAGGTAGTGATACACACTTCACTGATTTTTTTCTTTTTCTTCCCTCACCACAACCCTGCAAATCAGGTATTATTTTCTCCATTTTGTAAGTTGATAAATAATAAGTAAATGGTAGTTATTATATGTGTCTGGCGATGTGCTGTGTACTAAACACGCCTTACCTCAGTTAATCCACATGACCACCCTACGGGGTAGCTACTAGCCCCATTGTCCATATGCGGAGACTGAGGCTCCAGCAGTGCGGGCGGTGGCCCCACGGTTCTCAGTAGGGAGCCCGTACCCTGTAGCAGGGCTGTGTCTGAGAACTCCGCTCTCTCTGACTCCAGTGTCTGCACGTCCATCCGGCTTGGGTTGTGCTTAAGGGCCTGACCCTCCAGCTGGGTGTCTCTGCCCGTCACATGCTGGGCCATACCAGGGCCATCACAGCAGCAGAAATTCAGGCTGCTGGAACCAGCTCCCTGCAAGGCTCCAGGGCTCCCAGGTGCTTCTGTCCCCAGGGGACACCATCAGGAAAAGTGTCAGCCTCGATGGAAGGCCTCGGCCCAGAAGGGGCAGGCTCCAGGCCCCATCCCTTCTCACACTATGGGCCCAGCCGGGAGTCTGGTAACCAAGTCTCTACCCTCATCCCCAGGGCCTGAGAACTGTCCTTGCTGGCTCTGGGGCTCCCTGTAGCACAAAGGACTACCCCTGAGAGGCTGACCTTGGCTGTCGGCCTTGGCCTTCCTCCCCCACCCCTCAGGGTAGGACAGTTCACCACGTCCCCCGACCCCAGACCCTGTTTGGCTTCCTGCGCCCTGAAAAGGACAAGTGGTACGGATGCCCCGAGGCCTGGGTTCTAGTGCCGCCCAAGGCTGGGGGACTGAGGCCGGAGCTCTGACTTTCCAGGGACAAAGGCTCCGGCCTCTCCCTGTGCTTGTTTATAAGGTCGTGATGCCCAGTTGAAACAGCAAAGGCCATGGGGACGTAGGGGACAGCCTAAGAGTTGAGAGTGAGACCTCTAGGGTCTGTACGGGCTTTTTGGGCAGCCACTGGCCACGTGTGGCTCTTAGCGCTTGAAATGTGCTGGTTGAAATTGAGATGTGCCGTAAGTGAAAAATAAAATGCACACCAGATTTGGAAAACTTAGTACAGGAAAAAGGATGTACAGTATGCCATTAATAACTTTTAAATAGATTACGTGTTAGAATGATAATATTTTAGATATGTTGTGTTAAGTAAGATATTAAAATTGATTTCTCTTGTTTCTTTTTATGTTTTAATTTGGCTACTAGAAACGTTTAAGTTAGCTACGTGACTGGCGTTCTGTTTCTATGGGGCACTGCTGCTCTAGAGCTGAGCTCAAAGCTGAGCCTCTTCTCCCATCAGCTGTGTGTACTTGAGCGGTTTATGCCACCTGTTTGAACCTGAGTTTCCTCATCTGTGCAGTGAGGGCAATAATACCCTCCTCCCAAAGGGTTACAGTTGGGTCCTGACAAGAATATACACTTATAAAGCTGTGGTGGGGTGCTTGGCACTTAGTAAGTGCTCACTAAACGTAGAGCCCTGATTTCACAAGCTCCGAGAAGGTCCTCACAGAGCCTCTCGGGACAGCCCACAGGAGTTAAATCCAGCAACTTCTGGAAGGAGGGTGAGGAGGGATGACGGTAGAGAGCCTGCCAGCCTGGGTGGTGTCCAGCCAGGCAGCAGCCCAGGTACCAGCCTGCTCTATCCCAGGCTTGCCCAGGCCTGGGGAGAACTGAGCCAAACTCCCCATCGGGTGGGTCTCTGGCCAGCACCGGGAGAAAAGAGCCAGAGGGAGAACCTGGCTCAGGGTGCCTGCGTGGGGGTGTCAGAGAAGCAGCCCCCACTTTATCATCTGGATCCCACCCTGCGGGTCTCCGGAGAAGGGCCTTCCCGCTGAGAAACGGCAAAGCACGAGATCAAGGCCTAGAGTCGCTCCTTTTTTGCAGAGGGAGGCGGCCAGAATTCCTCAGTGTGCACAGACCTTGGGCTGGGGTGTCTTCTAGGGAGAAATAAATGAAGCCACATCAGGGCCAGAGATCATGGGTCAGTGACAGCCGAGCCCTTGGTCACCTCCCTTTGGGTGAGGAGAGGATGCCTTCAGCCTAGAGCCTGGACACTGGCCAGCAGTCTGAGCTCCTGGTCACTTCCCAGCCTGGCCTAAGGACAGTGCCCCCGTGCTGCCCAGTCACACGTCACCCCCAGGCAGAGGCAGCTCGCTCCATCCTGGTTTCCTTTAAGAGTTGGCACCAGACCCAGGCCTGTGTCTCCAAGAGCCCCGCGGAGCGGCCTGAGCTGCAGCCCGGGCTCCTTACACCCAGTATACCCCACCCCTCCCCCACCAGAACAGCCAGGGCTCCATCTCTCCATCCCCCCCCCTCCTCCCTTGTTGGGGCTGATTCCCCAGCGTGGGGGCAGGGTATCATTCTTATCTTATTTGCATAAAGAAGAGCCCTCGGCTGGCCGGGCTGGGGCGAAGGGCAGCCTTGGGAGGTGACGAGTCACCTCTGTTGTTCCCCTAGCCACCCCGGTGGTCTTGCTGCTCCTCCAGCCGCCCCTTCTGGGGCCCGGAGCTGGCTGGCCTGGGAGAAGCAGCCTGGCTTGTTTTCTATAGGGCCCATCACCATGGCACCGGCCAGGGCGGGGCTGGGCCCAGTGGGGCGTTGGCCTCCAGCCGCCCTCCCCAAGGAGGAGCAGGGAGCGGCCCTGGGCCTGCTCCCCAGAGACGGTCACCAGGATTAGGGTATCAACTTTCCCCAGCTTTCCAGGTGGCTGCTGGTGGTGCCTATTGAATTCCGTGCCCAACATCCGCTCCCTGGGCTGAGTGGGTGGAGGTGACTGGGCTCCCTGGGTGAAGAGGACGGAATGGAGCCAGCAGCCAGGGCAGGCCTGTGCAAGGCTCGGGGCAGCCCGAGACCCGCAGGGTGGGAGAAGCCCCCATGGGAAGAGTCTAGAGGCAGCTCTCCTGACAGGGTCTGTTCTGGAAGGCAGGTCTGGCATTGTCTGGAAGTGAGAGACTCATCCAGCCCCCAGCCGCCCCGGCCCATTTGCACAGCCCGTCAGCCACCACCGCCTCCTGGTCTTTCCTCTCACTTCTCTGCCAGTCTCCCCACTGAGCAGATCCTGATCTTTCCTTCCGAGCTGTCATCCACACTGGAAGACCCCCCTGAATCTCTGAACACGCTGGGGCCATGTTCACCTCCGGAGCTGCCACCATGGCACAGGTCCCCTCCTGAGCTCCTGGGAGCCGCATGCCACCCCCAGGATGTCCCAGATGTTCCATTTCTTCCCCTTGCCCCAGCTCTGGGGTGTGGGCCCAGAGCAATGGTGGCCAAGCTCCGGCCAGCACCTGACACCTCCCGTCCCCATCTTCTCTTCTCGGTGCTGACCACACACCCTGAGGGAGCTGCCCCCAGGACTCCTGACAGCAGCAGCCTCCACCAGGCTGGGATGGGCGCCTTTGATGGGCTGACTCAGCAGCTGGCAATGACGCCTCCTGGGGGCAGCTGGGGGAAGGGTGGAGAGCAACTCGGGAAGAATGGGAAGCCCCCCCCCCCAGCCCCATGGGAAGGGAGGGAGCCTCTGGGGACTGGGGAAGATGGGAGCTGGGTGGGGCTCTATACCTGTCTGAGCGCTTCGGAAAACGCCTGGGGTTTCCTTGTCCCCCGCCCCAGCCACCCCAGAAAGCAACGGAACAGGTCCCAGTGCAGGGGAAAGGGAGCAGCGGGGGCCTGGGCTCTGCAGGTGAATCTGCCCTGAGATCCTCATGGCTTGGCGCCAGCAGAAGGAAGTCAGGTGCACACGACAAGTCACCAGGCAAGGGTCCCCGGGGTGAAAGGTGCTGCGGATCAGGGAGGGAAGCCCGCGGCACAGAGACCCATCACGGGGGCAGCCAGTGCCGCCCCGCCAGCCAGGAGGACACCCGAAGCCGCCGGGCCTGCTCGACCCCGTGTCGCCCCGCGAGAGGCCGCGAGCCTGAGCCTCGGAAGGAAGCCTGCGGTTTCATCATCTCCTTGCCCCTCCCAGCAGAGGCTGCAAGCGGTGTTTGCAACTCCCCACCTCCAGTGGGCCTCCTCCCAGCCTGGGCTTGGGTCCTTCCAGGGATGGTGGCGGGAGCACAGGTCCCAAGTCAGAGCCCGGGGTGGCGTCCTGGCTTCTCCACCGTGAAGCTCTGACATCAGGCAATGGGCTTCCTGTCTCAGTTTCCCCATCTCGAGGATAGGGGTCAGGCTTAACCCTCACCCTACCCCTAACCCTATCTCGAGGATGGAGGGAAGGCTCTCTGGAGTGAGGGGCGGCGGGGGGAGCAGAGACACCAGAGCTGCCCTCTCCCTTCCCCGTGATTCACCCTCCCCGCTTTCTCAGGGTGACTGCAGAGCACTGCCCGGCTGGGGCAGAAAGCTGCCTGCCCCGTGGTAGCAACTGGTCGGACCTGTTCCTGTTCCCCTGGGCCTGGGGGAGGGCTGGGCTGGCAGCTCCGCGGAGGGATTAGCTTGAGGGGAAAAGAGCCTCACTCCCGGAACTAGATCCCGGTGGGGGGCGGGGGCTGCAGGCTGCGGGAGGGCCTCCCCCCCACCCCAGGGGAAGGAGCGGGAGGGGGGCATCAGCGGGGGGGGGGGCCTGCAGTGAGGACCAGAAGGGATGAGGAGAACTGGAGAAAAGAGGGTGCCTCCGTGGGCGCCCCCCACTTTTTTATGCTCACTTAACTGTCTCAGCTGTGGTCTGGGGTGAAGTGAGAGCGCACGGGGCCTCTAGCCCAGATTAGGGTAAACCCAGGCCTAAACGTCGCCTCACCCCTCCTTCTTGTCTTGGCCTCTCCACACCCCCTACCAACATCCTGAAACACACAAAGGCCCACCCAGGCATCTAAAGGAAAGCAGAGTCACCCTCCTCCGGCCACCTCCCTACCCCTCCCGGAGCAGAGGGGTGGGGACTGAGGCTTCACTGCAGACGGCGGCCGCCTCCTGGGGCCAGCGAGTTGGGGCAGGAGGCCTGTAAGCCCTCCTCTCCCTCCCCACCCCTCCCTTGCCTTCTCCTCTCCCAGCTGGGGAGTGAGGTCTCAGAGCTACCCGGCACCCCACCCCACCCTCAGAATCTCACTTCTCAGCTTGTATTGATATTAGTAACGATGGCAAACCGGGCACAGAGATTTTAGCGTGGTCAGGTGTTCCCACATATGTTAATTACCCCCTGGACCTCCTAGCAACCCTGGCACTAAGAATGGTCTACGAACAATGAACCCTAGGCTCTGAGAAGGAAATTACTTGCCCCAGGTCACATAGCTCCTCAGCGGGAGATACCTGGCAGCCGGGTGATACCCCAGAGCTCGCAGGCCTGGGAGAAGGGGGAGAGGCACCCCAAGTCGGTCATGGGCTCAGGCCTCTGGCCCCCTCACACTGTATTCCCTCCGTCTTGTAAACGTACCCCAGGGCTGCAGCTTCCAAGCTAAGCTGCTTAGGCTGGTGAAAACTGTTTTCAGCGGAGGGTCTGAGTGTTTAAGAGCAATCTTCCTGTGCCTTTTCCGTGGGTCCCCCTCTCCAGGCCATGGCCACAGCCACACGGGGCTCCCTTCAGCCCAGCCCTGCTCCCCACCGCTCCCCTCCCCATTCAGGCTCCTTGGGGACCCAAACGGTCTTTGGGGTTCTGTTGCTGCCTTTCCCCTCAGCCTTGGTTCTGCCGGTGGGATGTGCCTGTCCCGTCCGGGACCCCTGGCTGTGCCTCCCTCTGGTCTGTGGTGATCTAGCCCCCAGCTCCCTTCTGGCTGGGCCATTTTGCTTGGTGGGGACGAGACAGGAGTCCGTGTGGGCGAGGAGACGCTTTACTGTAAACATGCTGACCAGCTTTGAGTAACCAGCTGCCCTTGCTTCCCCCGCTGCAGACAATAGCGAACAAAAGGGCTGGGGGTCCCCAGTCACTGTCCCAGGTACCCAGCCAGGCTGGCAGGGATGCTACCCCCTGAGAGATTGAGGTAGTGATCAAAATAACGTGATTACCCTTAGAATGTCAGAAGGGGAGAGACTTGAGCTAACCTGCTCCCACCCCGCATCTGCCAGAAGAGGGAACGGTGGCCTGCCCAGGGTCACCCGGCCAAGTTGCTGCAATGCGGGGTCTCGGGTCTTCCGAGTCCCAGGCCAGCATGTTGCGTCCTCCCCCAGTTCTCCTCGGTGGGGAGGTGGGGTCAGGCACGGAGCAGGGAGGGCAGAACCCGGGGTGCTGTGGGATGACCGTCGCCCCTCCTTTCTCCCCGCAGCACGAGCTTCGGCCTCGGCTCTGCGCCATGAAGAAGGGCCCCAACGGCTACGGCTTCAACCTGCACAGTGACAAGTCCAAGCCAGGCCAGTTCATCCGGGCAGTGGACCCAGACTCGCCCGCTGAGGCCTCGGGGCTCCGGGCCCAGGACCGCATCGTGGAGGTAACGCTTCCTGCTTTCCTCCCAGGCTCTTCCTTCCTGACTGCAGGAGGCCTCCCCTGCGGCAGGCGTCACATCATTGCTCCTTCATTATTAGCCTGTGAGGCTCGGGCAGCCCAGAGATACCAGACAGATGGATGGATGGGAGACGGGGGAGGATGGTGGGGGAGTGGGAAGGAAGGAAGGACAAAAGGAAGGAAACATGGGGGACTTCCCTGGCGGTCCAGTGGTTAGGACTGTGCGCTTCCACTCCTGGGGCCTGGGTTCAATCCCTGGTCATCGAACTGAGATCCACAAGCCATGCGGCGTGGCAAAAAAAAAAAAAAAAATTTAAAAAAAAAGGAAGGAAGGAAAGATGGGTGGTGGGCGGATGGAGAGATGGACTGACTTCTCTCCTGCCTGGATCTCCCCTGGGCTCTTCGTCACCGAGCAGACACACTCAGCTGTCCACGATTCACCCGTCCATCCAGCTAGACGTCTGGGGCCACCGCCAGAGCTTCCCTCTGCCCAAGGCCTTCATGCCAGGCACGAGGATGCGGGCAGGAGGATGAAATCCTTCTCCCAAGTGGGGCTCTCAGGCACACTCTTACACTCTTGTGCTATGCTCGTTGGGAGAGGAAACGTGAACCAAGTGTCTTGGGGCCGGTCCCAGAATCTCAGTCTTCGAACCTTAGAGCTGGAAGCTCAGCTCTCCCAAGACTTCTCATTTTACATGCGAGCAAACCAAGGCCCAGGGAGGGAAGCACCTAGAAAAGCTGGGGCCCAACCCACGCCTCCCAGATCTTTCCCGTCCCATGTCACAGCTGTGTTTGTTCAGTCTTGGCCGGCTATTTTCTTTGGCTTTTCCCACGTGTCCTGCCTCCCCATCTGACCATCAGGTGGGAGGATCACTTGGCCTGGCTCAGGACTCCACAGGCAAGGGGGGGCTGAGTGTCCCCCAGTTGCCAACTGGCCGAGGACAGAGAGGACCCCTTGTACTGCTTCCAGCTGCCCCCGCCCACCCCGGAACTGAGACCTGTGCCAGTAACCCCTGCCCCCACCCACAGGTGAACGGGGTCTGCGTGGAGGGCAGGCAGCACGGGGACGTGGTGTCCGCCATCAAGGCTGGCGGGGACGAGGCCAAGCTGCTGGTGGTGGACAAGGAGACCGATGAGTTCTTCAAGAAATGCAAAGTGATCCCGTCTCAGGAGCACCTGCATGGTGAGCTGGGCAGGGCGGCCCAGGCCCCCAGGTCAGGGGTGCGGGCCGGTGCTCTAGCCTCTACTGTGTCCCACGGGACGGGAGGCAGACGGTGTAGGTTGGGAGAGAGGGTCAGGGAGAGGACGCCGGCGCTGACATCGGGTCTCTGAGGGTGGCATATGACGGGGGGGAAGCTGGCACGAGGGCTGGCGAGATGGAAGCGAGCTGCCGATTCCCAGGCCAAAGCTGCAGCACTGGAGGGAGGCCTGGGCCCCCACCCCTCTCCCCCCAGCAGTCTCTCAGGGCAGTGCTAATGCAAGGAAAGGGTTAAGTCTCGAGAGGCTTCCAGCCTTAGCTTGGTCAGATCAGAGTCCAATGACAGGGCCCAGTACCTCCCCTTCCCTTCTCTCAGGTTGTCTTGGAAACCCAGGCTCGCTGGCTCTAGAGAGCAGTGGGTCCCTGGGCCCCTGCCCTTCCCATCCCCCGCATCACCCTGCCAAGCCTGGCACCTCCCCCGCCCTAGCCCAAGCCAAATGGGGCAGGGCTGCTGCACCAGGACAGGGAGGAGTTGAGTGGTGCTCTGCTCCCTGGTCTGGACTTTTCTCCCTGGGAAGATGGCTCCTGGAGGGGTGGGGGGCTGGGTGGTAAATCTTTGGACTTTGCAATGGGTGGGGCCTCCCTGAGGGTCATATTTGTAGCAGATGGGTCCCCGCAAAGGTCCTGCCACAAACTTAGATCCCCAGCTGGAGGGGCCCAGTGGGTCCTGGGGGTTCCTGGAGGCGGGAATGGGTGAGTTAGAAGTCGCTAGTAGACCCTGGGCATGGGAGGTGGGTACCCCTTTACCCTTGGCTCCCAAGTTCATGGAAACCAGGTCACTCAGATAATCCCCTTTCTCCTTGAGGGGGAAACAAGCCAAGAGAAGCCCCCAGCCTTGTTCTTGGCAACATGGTGTGGGAAGACACAGCTGAAATCTGGATTCCCTCAGCTGCTCAAATGCCTCCCCCGGCCTCCCCCAGCATCCTTCTCTGCCCCCCACCCCCAAGTCATCAACCCTCAGACATTCCTCCCTCCTGTCTCCCTCCGGCTGGGTGGGAACGCCCTGGGAACCTCAGTGCCTGCAGCCTCTGGCCAGAGGACCTGCACAGGGAGACCTGGGGGTGGGTACTCTCCCCAGGTGACCCTCCTCCCAGCTGGATGTAACTCTCCCCGTGGAGAGGAATGCCCCCTCCCAGCGGCTGCCTTCCTACCACAGTGAGACAGCCTACAGCTCATGGGTGAGGGGCTGCTTGCAGGGGGATGGGAGTGAGTGTCCCGTGTCCCAGCAGTCCCCTGCCCAGCCACCATGGGAAGGCTGGGTGAGCGTCAGGTATGCCTGCCTGTGCCGGGGCCACGGTCCAGGGGAGGAGAAAGACACACACTGATCTTGAGCTAAGGGTTCAGAAGAAACCCACCCAGGCTGACCAGTCCCCAGAGACGGAACAGCTCCCCTTGCAGCCAGATGGGGTGTCTACCCTGAGTGAGCCCAGGGAGGGTGACCCCAGGGCCTGGTGTCTCTCCCTCTGACCCCTTCTGCCACCACCAGGTTTCCCATTGGCTGGGGGAGGGCACACCCAGGACTCTGCCCTGAGCCCTCTGGTCCCCCGCCCCACCCCGATCCCCACACTGGCCAGTAGGAGTTGGGCTTCTTTTCTTTCAGCTGATGCAGGTACTAATCATAACCAGGGTGTGGTCCCAGTTCTGGTGATGCCGCTGTCACTTAGGAAGCATTTGAAAGATATTGATTCCTAGGCCTGTCCCAGACCCACTGAAACAGAAACTGATACCAAAGCCCAGGAATTTGTATTTCTAACAAGCTCCCCGGGTGGCTGGTAGGCAGCCAGCCTGGAATTTCAGCCCCCTCTAGGACGGCGCTTTGTTTCAAACAGCTCCTTACTCATCGGTGGTTCTTGGGATTAATCGAGTAGGCAGAGGCCAGCATCTTTTTTTTCTTTAATGAAACTGAATAGAAAATATCAAAAAGCATTGCGACGTAGTAAGGGCAAGTTGTTTCGTTAAACTTTGGTCACACACACGCATAACGTATGTGGGTGCTGGGTTGTCAAAGGTACTCACGGTGGGTGGCAGTCAGGAGACTTTTAAACACTGACCTTGGGGAACGTGATCTGCTTATCTGCCCAAACCCCGCAACTTCACTGCCTTCCATGCCCCACTCCATCGGCATTCCCCAGAGCCCCTGCCTCACCTCCGCTCTTCTCTCCTTCGCCTAGGTCCCTTGCCTGAGCCCTTCACCAATGGAGAGATCCGGAAGGTAAAGGCAGACCCCTAATTGCTTCTCTGGCGCTGAGTCCTGGTGTGCAGGGGGAGGGGGGAGGTGGACAGCATCTGGCTCAGGTGGAAACTGCGGGTTTCCAGGCTGCTCCCTCCTGGGCCCCAAGCTATGTAACTGCCCGTGTATCCCTCAGCCCCCGCCTGGGCCCAAGGCAGCGGGGAGGGAGAGGGGCCTGGCCGGCCCGTCCGCAGCCCGCCATCCTGGGTGCCAAGCTCCGCCTTTAGCTCCCCACCGCACAGAGGCGGCCATTCTTCCCCCCAAGAACAGAGCTGCAGTGTCTGGCCGCGCGCTCCCCGGCCCCTGCTACTTCCAGTCTGGGCTGGAAGAACAAAGCCTGTCCTCCCCGGACAGAGGGAAGAGGAGGCAGCGGAGGCTGGGGGGAGATGGTGGGGCCCGGTGGCAGCTGGGGCCACAGAGGAACCCAGGCAGGAGCTGAGCACCAAGCCACAGCCCTGGTCAAGGCCTTGGCTCTAGGATGGGCCGACTCGCTGTCGGACCACAGAACGGGAGCTCTCTGCAGGGTCTGCTCAAAGGCTTCCCTTCCCCGGGGGCTCCTGCTGGGGGACAGACACAGCAAGGGGCTGGCCCTGGACCACCTGAGCCTCTGTCACTCTGCCTGTGGGTCTAGAACTCATCCACCTCCTTCCTTCAGAGCCCTTCTTGGCAGCTTTGGGGTTAAGACTTCAAGAATCCCGGGGTCAAGTCCAAGTAAACAGTCAGATGGGCTGCAGGAGACTCAGGGAGCATGATGGGCGTTCCCCACGCCAAGCAAAGGTGCTCCCAGTGTCCCCACACTCCAGGAGGCCCCTCCCGGGTCGCCGTCCCAAAAGGCGAGTCAGCCCCAAAGGCTGCATTGGGAGGACTGGGGCGGGTAACTCGGCTAATCCCACGATGGATGGTTCCTCCTGCCTGGGTGGTGGAACCGGGCTACCCTCTGATCCCTGGAAGAATGTGAAAATGTAAATCCTCGAGGGGCCCTGGCAGGCTCAGGCGGTGGGGCTCTGGGGTGGATAGCGAGGGCTTAAGTGGAACTTCTCAGACCGAGGCGCCTGTCTTCCCTGGGAATGCCCTTCCTCGCCCGGGACTGCCCACCCCATGCCCTGCCCACCCACACGCCTCCTCTCTGTGCCAGGAGAACAGTCGTGAAGCCCTGGCCGAGACGGCCTCCGAGAGCCCCAGGCCAACCCTGGCGAGATCCACCTCCAGTGACACCAGTGAGGAGGTAGGCCGGCCGGCTGGGCGGAGCGGGGTGGCACTGGGTGACAGGAAGTCCATTCCCAGGCCACATTTGATCCTGGCACACCAGCCTGTGTGGAGGTCACATGCTGAGCCACGTTCAGTTCTTGTGACCTGGCTTCCCTGGGCACCGCCCCAAGGGAGCCACCTCTCCAAGGCACTAACTCCCGCGCTCTGCCGCCCCCTCCTCTTTACAGCTGAATTCCCAAGACAGCCTCAAGAAGCAGGACTGCACGGCACCCTCATCTACCTCCTCCTCCTCCGACCCCATCCTGGACTTCAACATCTCCCTGGCCATGGCCAAAGAGAGGGCCCACCAGAAGCGCAGCAGCAAACGGGCCCCGCAGATGGACTGGAGCAAGAAAAACGAACTCTTCAGCAACCTCTGAGTGCCCCAGCCACCAGGAAGGCTGGCAGGGCCGGGCCAGCCCCACACCCCGACCCGGCTCCTTTTCCCTCTTCCCCACTTACCCCCAAATCGACATTACAAATCAGCACCAGCATCTCCTCTCTTGGCAAATCTGACTTTTTTCTAGAGAACTGTGTTCTTCCCTTACTTCAGGGAAGGTGACTGTTTTTCCGTCCTGGCCCCGATCAGAAAGCAGACTGTCCCCCACTGGGTGCTTCAGCCCACCAGGTGTCCCGATGCCACCCTCCTGGGACATCACTGGGACCTCCACCGAGCAAGGATCGTGGGACTGGGCGAGAGGTCACCTTCCCACATGACCCCAAGTGATGACTGGGTCCAGGATTGATCGAGGACTCAGGTCACAGCAACATCTCAGAGTGGACAGGGGGCCGTCATCCTCCGTGGCTTGGGCATCTTACTTTTGTTTGATTTTTTTTTTTTTTAAAGAGTGCAGTACCACAGACTTTAGCGGGACGTCCGTTTCCTTGATTAATGTGATTTTACAGGTTGCTGCACCTAGGACATAGCAGCGGCCTTAGCCTAGAACTTTTTTGTTTCTGCTCCCACCCCCCAGAGACCTGGGCAACACGGGGAGGGTTTCGCCACCCGCTGCCCAGCCCTGAGCCAGGCACAGTTGTAAGGAAATGCTATCGAAATGGAACCGGTTTCTCCAAACCGCCTTGGCCTCTGTGTTTTCCTTTGGAGCTCTGTCCCTGGGTGTTCCCGGCGTGGCCTCTGGCAGAGAGGGTAGGGAACAGCTGGAGGGAGGGGAGGTGGGGTGGCTTTATCCCGAGGGCCTTGAGCCTATAGCTGCTAGGTGGCCCTGCCGAGGTCCCCCCCCCACCCCACCACCACCCCATGTGCTTGGCTCACCAGGGCTGCCCTAGAGGGACATTCATCAGGGAAAGTGGGAGCTAAACCCACGTGCTCGGAGGGCGCCGGGAAGGCACCTCGGATTCCAGGAGCGTTCAAACTGTGAATTCACGATGGAGCCAGACTTGGAAAGAGAAGGCTTTTGGCTTTCATCTTTCCACCCACAGCCAGCGAGGTACAGGAGTCCCAGGAGTGACCTGAGCTGGTCCCAGATACTCTCATCTTATCTGGCCGTGGACCTGACTGGAGGGACTGGGGGAAAACAAACCTGGCCCACCGAGCCCTGGGACGTGCCTGTGGCAGGTGGCATGGAGGGGACTCTCCAAGGACTCACCCAGGTCCCTTATACCTCTGCCCCTGAGGCCACATCCTGGAGATCTGCCAGGGTGGCCTGCCAGGGCCAGGTTCCTGGGCAGGTGCTCAGAAGCAAGGGAAGCTGGCCCTGGGCTGTTCTCTACCCAACCAGGAGACCACTCAGAAAAGCCAGGTTCCTGGGACTGAGGAGAACAAGTAGGGAGACAGTGGACCAGGGAGGGGACCCGTGGAGCCCCTGGGGTGGAGAGAAGGGCAGGTCACTATCTGGCCGTCACTATCTGACCTGTTAAGGTTTGAATCCCACCATCGTTAAGAGAAACCTTTCAAAACCCTTATCACAGCACCACAGGCAGCAGTTAGGCTGAGCCTGGCCGGGCCCCCAGCCTGCCCTTTGACCCCTGATGGAGGGCCCCCGCAGGTTAGCAGGCCTGAGAAGGGGCCCCTCCCTACCTCACCTGCTGGGTGGGGAAGTCCTCAGGACTTTTGACTCTGATTAAGCTGGGGACAGGTGGAAGGAACACGTGGCTCAGAGGGAACTGTCGCTGAGGGGCTGGGGGCCCCAGCAAGCAAAGTTTGTGTGTTCGCTTCAGGCATGTTTCAGATTCGTAGTCTGCTGGGAGAGGCCAGGATCGAGAGGCCTGGGCGCTGGGAGTCGTCAGCCACAGTCCTGGCTCTGCCATCAGAAGCTCTGGGGCCTTGGGCGAGTGCCGCAACTTGCCTGGGACCGTTTCCCCCCCTTGAAAATGTCCTAGGTGTCCTCGAGAGTCTCTTGTCCAATTGTGTTTTGAAACACGCCTGACTTTTTTGACGGCCACCCCGGATTACGACAGGGCATGAGACGGGGTTAGAAGTCAAAGGGTGTCCCCCTCGCTGTGAGGTGGGGAGCCCCGGCCCGGCTCTGCCCGTTAAGCCCCGGTTGCCAAGCAGCCGAATCATCCGAACCTGTGCCTCTGGCACCCCCTAGTGGCCTTCGCAGGTGCAGCTGCTCCCAGAGGCAGAGGCCTGGAGAGCGAGGACGCAGGTGCCCTCGGGATGACACCCTGCAACTGAGGAGGCCCGGAGCTCCTCCGGGGTACTCCAGCCACATGCAGCTGCATCCGAAACTAACCTACTCCACCCTCAAAACTGGCTCCAAAGAGGAAGGAGCAAGGACACTCGCCCACTTTCCAAGCCACCTGTCTGTCCTTCAAGGCCGAGCTCATTTATTTCCAGACCTCCCAGGGTCACACCCACCCGCTTCTGCTGGATGACACAGGACCGAGCTACCCCTCCCCTGTCCCTACGACGCCGGACCAGATGCCGCAGGCCGGCCCTCCTGGCAGTTCACCTCCACACGGGCCCAATGAGAGAACAGGGCAAGCTGCGTGCAGTGCGCTTGACTCCCGCAGAGCCTCGGTGGCCCCTCTGGCCCTCCGGGGGAAAGGGAGGTCCTGCCCATTCACCAGGCGCCCCCTCGTCTCCACCTCCACCCTGCCTCTTCCTGTGGATTCATGCCGTCCACTCCAGATTCCAAGAGTCTGAGTCCAGCTTTGGCCAGGAGGAGGGGCTGGCCCTGGAGTGGCTCAGCCACAAGGCCGGCCAGAGGGAGGCCAAGGCAAGTCCAGCCCGGAGTCCGAAGGGCCCCAAGAGGAGAGTCCCAGGCCGCAGCAAGGCCAGAGCAGCCTGCCCCATAGGCCCCCTCTGTGTGCCCGCTGCAGGGCTCTGGTCTCACACCCCCATCCACACAGGGTGGCTGGTCCGCAAGGCCGGCTGTCAGCGGGGCTCCGACGCCCCAGCTCTGTAGGGCTTCTCTTCCACGTGGCTGGTCTGCTCGAGAAGCCACTGCCGCTCCGGCTCACTCATCGTCAGTCTGAGCGTCACCTCCTGGAAGACACTGCTCACAGCCACCTACGTGATCCAGACAGAGCAGGGCCGACTAAGTTACAGGCCCAAGTCCTAGCGCCACTGGGCCCGCCCAGACCCAGGCCTCACCCTCGCACTGGCACCATCCTCACCTGCTCAAAGTGAAGCTTTCGGAACATCCGGATGCTCGGTTCATTTCCTTGCCCAATTTTAGCCTCAAACTTGGTCAGACCTAGCTTGGTCACTCCTCCCAGAAGAGGTTAGAGAGGGATGAGCTGCAGGATAAAGCCCTACCCCACCTCCCCAGCACCCTCGGCCCCCCCTTTCCCAGCCCGCGATGGAAACGCCTGTCACCGGCTTCCACCCTCAGGCCCGAAGGCTCCCTCCCAACACGCCCTCGCCTTCTCCTGGGGCCTGGCCACTTCTCCCCAACATAGCCTGCTCGGCCTTCCTTACCATAAGACATCATCATGAGGACGGCCTCGGTGCCCAAGCCCTGGCCCCTGCAGCTGGGCTCTAGGAGGAATGACAACAGTCACTGACAGTGCGTGCCCGGCTCACGTCATCCTCACAACCCCTAGGAAGTTTGCAGATATGGGTACCATTCTGCAGATGAGGAGACAGAGGCCCAGAGAAGTTAAGTGACTCGCCCGGGGTCGCACAGCTTAGAGGCACCCAGCAACCTGACCCCCAGACTGACCCCTTCGGCTCAGTGTGCTGCCCCACGAGGACAGTCACACGGCCCCTTAGAAAGAGGCTGAGGACGCTGATGGACACAGAAACCGGAGGGGCTCCTCCCACGGCATGGGGAGATGCTCCAGGGAAGATCGTTTATTTTGGGAGGGTCCCCAGTCCACCCCAAGGATGGGGCAGACTGCAGTTTGAAGACCCTAAAACCAAAGGTTAAGTTCACACCTAAGCATAAGATGGGAATAAAATGAACTACCAGGGGTGAGCCGCAAGGCTAACAGGGTGCCAGGTGACAGTCTGCCCAGCCAGGTGCTAGGCTCACCAAGGCCGGAGCTGCCCATGGAGCTCTCTGAGTGCCTACACAGCCTCGGTGGCTTCAGGTTCAGCGGATCTGAGGACCAGAGGGATGGAGGGCAGGGCCCGGTGGAACAAACCTGCAATCATGACCTCAATCTCCCCCAAGGTGGGGTCCCCTAGATCCGTGAGGAAGAGGTTCACATCTCCCGCCATGCAGCTTTCCTCGCTGGTGCCTAGCTGGGCCTGCCACTTCTCTGCATCCAGCACGATGAAGGTACACTCTGAGGAGGGAGGCGACGGGATTATCACCTACACTCCCCAAAGGAGTGCAGGGAGGCCAGTCTTCCTACCCGAGCCAGAGAACTGCAGAGAACTACTACTGTCTCTGAGTCGGGCAGGAAAAGGGAGCCAGCACTTCCTTCAGCTGATTACAAAGCCTACATCGGCCTCATGCAGGAGACGATGGCCTTCTGCAAACAGCAACTGTATTCTCAGAGAGCACGAACCACAAGGGGTTTGTGGCAAGGGGCACAAGGGGCAGGGCCTGGATTTACAGCCAGAGCCCCAAATGCTTTCCTTTCTCTAAATCCCTTCACGCCTGGTGCAGGGAGTGGGGACGGAAGCGTCAGCCACAGGGACTTGCTTCAGGGGGCATCACAGCCTGAGAGCTTCAGGGGACGTCACAGTCTGAGGGCTTCAGGCACCTCCCAAGCTTTTCAAGAAGTATTTTTTGCAAACTTTCTGTGGCTCCAGCGGGGCTACAGCTGGGAACAGTAAAGGGTGGGAACCCGGTAAGGCCCTGGAATCAGCCCTCCCGTGACCGGCACAGCCCGGGGCCTCCACTTCTCACTGTCTGCATCTTCCTGCCAGCTGTGCTGCATCACATACTCCTGCTCCAGGGTCAGCGGCTCGGAGGCTGTCAAACGCCGCAGCTCCTCTGATTTCATCCACTCGTGGTACCTGCGGGGACGGAGGGTCGGCCTTTGGCAGGCAGGACAAATTGAGAAGCCTAAGTCTGACGCTTTATGAGATGAAGAAATGGATGGCTGAGGGGAGAACCCCCCCCAGGGCTAACAGAGGGCTAGAGAAGAACCCCAAGAAAGAGGTATAATGGCTCCTATGGTAGAAGGCCACAGGCCCAAGAACTAGAGGCAGGCTAGTACTAAAGAGAACCGCAGGAGGCAGTTCTGTCCATCCAGCCTCCTCTCCTATCTCAGGGGTCAGTGCGGTGGAGCAGCCTGGAGCCGAACATTCCTCAAATTCCCCAGGGGAGGTCCTGGCAAGCCAAACTCAGCAAAGAAGGCTGGACAGATCTCCACAAAGGCCAGGCACCAGGAGCCCCCAAACGAAGACCACAAGTAGAGAACACACGCCTGCAGCACCAGTATCCCTGTCTACCAGACATTCGTCACCTGGCCCACGACAGTCCCACCCTGCGACTCGGTCCTGCCCTTTCCAAGCAGTAGACATCACGACGACCCACCTGCTCAGTTTTCTGACAAGCTAACATTTAGTTTCCAAGAACTGAGCCTATTCACTGGCCCCAGAGGAATGACACGCATTTATCATTAGAAGACAGTACCTTTTTTTTCTTGCACACGTGTAGTTTACATAAAAGAATTCCTGGCTGAAAGGCCAGAAAGGAAGCTGAGGGGATGGGAGGGAGAAACAGGGGGATGGATGACTTCTTCCAGGGAGGTCATAGCCCTCTGTTTCAGTTTTCACTTTTTCCCGTATGCAATTACTTCTCACACCAGTGTCTCTCCTTCTCAGAGAAACAGCCTCTGAGATTTGGGTTAAGTCAGGCTCACCCTCCTCGCTGCACCTTGGAGAGCTGGCTTGCATCCCGTGTCAGGGGAATGGTTACCTAGGCACATGCTCTTGGGTGTAGGGTACCAGCACCACCTTCTTTCCCAGCAGCAAGATGTTCTGATTTAACCTCATGGTAGCAGCCTGCGGGTGGGAGGGCAAAGATTTCAGCACCTGAGTTTCCTCCCACTTAGGGTGGGAGCCCCGGCTCTCAGTTCACTAAATGCCTCCTGGGGCTAAGCTGTCAGAAGAGCCTCTGTCCTTCTTCCTTTCCAAACACTTCAGAGAACACGGACTTTAAACCCTTTGCAAGAAGGGGAACACGGCTGGTGAAAGATGATTAAACAATCCTGGGCTCGCATCTCAAGGGGCCAAATATGGGCTGCCTTTTCTGCCAGTCCCTTCAGCCCCATCACCCGGAACCTCGATGCCCCACACTCACCAAGACTCATCACCAAAACTCCCATCACTCGCCCCAGTTCTGAGACTCCGCCCCACGGTTACTTCTCAGCCCTGTCTTGAACCTATTTCCAACCCCTTTTCCCAGCGACCACCCCACTGGGCTCGGGTCCTCCCTCTTCCTGCCCCCCAAGCCATCGGGGCCTCCCTGGCCACTCTTGGGTGAGGCAGGCTTAAGGCCTCAATCCCCTCCTCTTTGTGAGGAGTTACAGGCTACTCTTCTCGAACCCCCACAACCACTGGGGTCCCGCGACGGCCAAGTTCACACCCACTCCTCGCCGACGAACGTGTCCCCAGCAGGTGTGATCCACCCCTTCCAACCCACCCCGCTTTCCCACCTGGCAGGCGGCCGCCCCTCCCGCATGCGCGTGGGAGCGCACCCCGCCCACTTCCGCCACGCAGACGGCAGCCGCCGGGACCTAATCCCGGTCCCGCCTCCGCGAGGCGCCCAATCAGCGCCGTGCGCCCCGCCCGAGGCGCGCACAAAAAAGGTGGGCTCCCGGCGCGGGCGCATGCGTGCTGCCGGCGCTGGTGCGGGACAGCTGTTGCCGGCAGCAGCCCCGGGTCGGAGACAGCGGCCGCGGCAGCGGGAGCAAGCTTCGCTGCAGGTGTCGGAGCGGGAGGGTGGGATGGAATGGGGTCGTGCCAGACTCGGGGCTCCTCCAGGAGGGAGGAAGAAATGGAGGAGAGGCTCGGAGAGGGCCTCTTGGGAAGAAGAGGAGGCTGGAGGGTGGAGAGCCCTAAGGCAGATTGGGAGACGTGGAGGCCCCGTTAAAAAGGAGAGGCTCTGGGGCAAGGAGTTGGGTTGGGGGGCGACCTAGGAAAGCCCCCAGCCCCTTGCTCTAGGCGGAGGAGGCAGACAGTTGCTTGGCTTCCCTGTGTGGTAGTGAGCTCGCTGTTCCTGGCATTAAATGGGGGGTAACCAGAGTGGGTAAAGGGGACCCTTGTGGTGGGTGACTCTTAGTGGCGTCTGAGGCCCCTTAAATCACTTGGAGTCCGAGCGGTAATGAATACATGCCCTGCACAGACAGGAAGAAGTTAGAAGAAACCACCCAGGTGTCATCATACAGGGAGGTCCTTCCCTCCGGGCTCTCTTTTGACAGATAAGCCATAAGTGGCTGTGATTAAAGGACAGGGAGGGGGTGGCTCTGTAGACATCCCTCCGCCCGCGTCTAGGTCCGTCAGAAAGCTGAAGTCTGTTTTTTTCCTAGGGAGCCGCGGCCGCCGCCGCCCGTGCACGGAAGGAACCTTGGCAACCAACAGACCCTTCCTCGCTTTTGGAAATGGCGGGTGAAATCACAGAGCCCGGGGAGCTCTATTCTCCCTACGTGAGTTTTACTTTTGGAGATGTTTTGCCCACATCAGTGCCCTTGGCTTCTGGAGAAGCACACTGCTTCCTATGGACTGTACTTGTGAGTCCAGCGGCTTTCATAGCTGCGGTCTGGGAACCCCATTCAGCAGCAGCCACGGTGAATGTATGGTGAGAGTCAGGTTTGTTCACTCTTCACATGTTGATCAGAGAGTGGTCAAGAAAGGAGACCGGACTTGCTCGCTCGTTATCTTTGTCTCAGGGCTGCTAGCACTTGCACACTGAGGCCAGTTCAGATGGATGAAGGCTGTCGGCTGTTGACTCTGGGTTCCGCTCCCCTCAGCAGTTTGAAACCACTTCGGTTCTCAGCTGAATTTTAAGTTGCACAACTTTTATAGTCGTGGATGGCGTAAGAGGCGGAGAAAGCATACAGAGACCTTCAATTGCCGTTGGGTGGAGTCTGTGACTAGGACAACTAGAATGATTGATTTCTCACTGTCTTGGGTCTGCTGTACCCCCACCCCTCTCACGTATACTCAGTTTATCTTCTTTGTGTAATATAAGATTGGTCGTGGTTACATCACGGAATCCTTGCTGGGATGAGTAGCTGGAGGACTGAAATAATCAAATGATGGATTCATGTTGCTGCCAAGTATCCCAGAGAAAGGCAGCACTGCCTTAAGTAGCAAGAGGCCTCTTTCTAGAAAATACCTAACCTTCAACAGCTGCCCTGCTCTGCACCTGCCTGGGGATCCATGCTCTGTTTCTGCCAGCTTCATAGACTCTAGAGCTGTGGTGTGATGCGTAAGGAAGCACCTCTGAGAACATCTGGCAAAAACCCTCCCACTAGGGTCCTCCTGCTGGGTCTGTGCCATTTGTGTGTGGCTCCAAGGGAGCCTCCTTCACCTGAATAATTTATCAGGGAAGTCTTTCTTTTTTTTTAAAATAAATGTATTTATTTTTGGCTGTGTTGGGTCTTCGTTGCTGTGCACAGGCTTTCTCTAGTTGCGGCGAGCGGGGGCTACTCTTCGTTGCGGTGCACGGGCTTCTCATTGCGGTGGCTTCTCTTGTTGCAGAGCACGGGCTCGAGGTGCGTGGGCTAGAGTAGTTGTGGCTTGAGGGCTCTAGAGCGCAGGCTCAGTAGTTGTGGCGCGCGGGCTTAGTTGCTCCGCGGCATGTGGGATCTTCCCGGACCAGGGCTCGAACCCGTGCCCCCTGCATTAGCAGGTGGATTCTTAACCACTGCACCACCAGGGAAGTCCGGGAAGTCTTTCTTGAACCTTGGAATGAATCAGGTCATGCCCCTCTCATTAGTGGAATTGCGTAACAGCTCACAGCCTCCTCTTGGTATCAGCAATGACATGTCCACACTGTCCATGAAAGTCACCACGGTTCCTGCGTCATCTTACAACATCTGTAAGCTGAGAGGCGAGGAAATGAGCTATTTCTGTAGCTGAGTGTTGGGAAGGAAAACCTTTGATGTGCCCACTTTTCTCGTGCTTCCAGCTGTTCAGTAATTTCACATATCAGCATATGCTCACAGGAAATGGGGCGGCGAGACCTAAAGGTCTCAGCGGGTTCTGCTTTTTTAAATTTTTTTCCTCCATCTCCTGTGTGTTTGGTTTTGTCTGAGGCATGTGTTCAAGGGCCGACTCTGGGCCCTGGCCGTAAACAGCTGCTCGTATTCTCTTATCCTGCCGGTGAAGAGAGAGGCAGGGGGAAGGTGGGTGGCGCTGAGGATGAGGTGGCATTAACCAGGATTCGTGGTCTCGGTTTGAGCCGAGAGCACACCTTTGCCCTGAGGTTTCCTTAACTCTGCCACCCTGCAAGAGTGGTTCTTGATCCCCTTGTGAGACCAGGAGAAGGGTGTGAGGTGCGCCACCCACGGAGCCCAGAGAGGCTGCAGAATGGACTTTACCGCACGTGCTGCTCAGCACGATGTGGGCGGCACCTGCTCTGCCTGCCTTGGGAGACCATGACCCTGAGCGGTGCGTCAGCCCGTAACCCGGGCATTCCCAGCACCAAGCCTCTCCCTACCTCTGCGGTGCCCTGTTGGGAGTTCTCGCCCCTCCTGGGTGTCAGGGGTGTTTGCCTTAGCCCGCATTCTTCTGCATAAACTGTGTGTGTGTGTGACGGGCAGACGAGCCTCGCAGGGGACTCGGGTGACAAACTCTCTCAAGGATAGTGCCGGACGCAGGAGCATGGTTTAGGCCCACACATCCCCCCCAGAAGTGATCTCAGAACAGGCGTGTCTGTTTCCCCATTTACGGGGACCACGAGTGGCTCGGGACTGAAGGGGTCGTGGGATCAAAATAGAGGAAGAAGGGGGTCACTGCCTACATAAGGATAACTGCTGAGGCTGCCTTCCGCTGGCCGGTCTCGCGGAAGATCGATGCGGGTGCTTTCGAAGGAAAGAGGGCTTGTCTCCTGGCCTGAAACCCTAGTTGTTGCTTCCACATCTCTGCCACCTTCTGTTTCCTTTGACAGCTGTCGTTGGGGAAGCCGTTGAAAGGTGCCTGTGACCCCTGCCTCATGCACACCTGTGGGTGAGGCCGTGGGAACGCTGCACTGAACCCCCTCGAGCACAGGGGAGCGGGTCAGCCACCCCAAGGGACAGGGACTGTGTCTTCTGCACTTCAGCCACAGGGGAAGAGTCTAGAACAGGAGGAAGCTCGGTTTGCATAGCCTTTTTTATTGAGACCACAGCAGGGTTCTATTTCACCACTTTTGGTCATGCCTCCCTGCAGGCTGTCCCCACAGAACTGTCCCCTAACAAACAGAAGAGCAGTTCACTCCCCCGTTTCCTTCTGCGTCACAACTGCCTTCCACCCGGCCTGTGGCTCAGCTCAGGTCTGCTTCCTGCGTCGTGCTCTTCTCCTTGGTATTGGTCCCTACTGATCCCCGTTACTGGAAGTAAGGAGGGTTTAACTCCGGCCGGGAAGGTGGAGAAGCCGTATGTTTCCCTATGGGATTCCCTGCAGCACCACCAGGCCCGGAGTGCTTGCCTCAGAACTAAAACATAGCAACAACCCAAGACAGATGTGATGACTCATTTCTGCTCGTAACTGCCAGTAGTTGATCCCTAATTAACCTCCTTGTCACGTTCGTAGAGGGTCTTTTTCACTGAGGTTTATTGGAAGTTTCCATCGGGAGTGTGTTTGTTTCACTGCATCTTTATCAGCGGTGGTTCTCAGCTGGTGGCAGTCTTGCCTCCCAGGGGACATTTGGCAATGTCTGGAGACGTTGTGACCATCACAACACAAGGGCAAGGTGGGGGGTACTGGAATCTAGTGGGTACAGGCCAGGGATACTGCTAAACATCCTACAGTCCACAGAACAGGCCCACAGCACAGAGCGAGCTGGCCCCAGGTGTCAGCAGCGCTCAGGCTGAGAAACACTGCTTGACAGCAGACCCTTGACTTTCACATCCCAAGACCTTCAGGCATCCCTGAATTCACAAATGCTTCTTGTACTAAATTTCCCCATAAAACTTTTTTTTTTTTGGCCGCGCCCCGCGGCTTGCGGGAACTTAGTTCCCCGACCGGGGATCGCACCCATGCCCCCTGCAGTGAAAGCGCAGAGTCCTAACCGCTGGACCGCCAGGGAAGTCCCATGCCCATAAAACTTTTGGCTGAGAACCATCACTTTCTTAGGCCTCTTTGCTTTCTCTTAACTTCTGTCACGAGCCCATCACCAGGACTGTTTTCCATAAAGAAGTAAGGTTCTGCCCTTCAAAGTGTTACAGCTTCTAAAAGCAATACGCAGAGAACAGAGCTGCCGGGAGATCAGACGTTAGGTCATCGACCAGGGCCTGGCCTCTTAGCGTCCTGCTTACGACCCTGCCTGTGACGTCGAACTCCCTGTCCCGTGCGCCAGGGCCCGGGAGTCCGCCTGCAGCCACGCTGGCCTCAGAGTTCCTGGAAAATCCCTCCCCCTCTCCCACCTGCCAGTGTCTTCCCCGGCCCTTTGCCTGGGTGGCTCCTGCTCGGCCCTCAGGTCCCGGCTTGAACGTCACCACGAGGCCGTCCTCTGCTTGAAGTGCTGACCCACTGTTCTTGGTCACGGCGCCCCTTCTTTCCTTCAGAGCGCTTCTCCGAGGCGGTAATCATTGTTTGTCTTCTTGTCTGTGTCCTCCTGTCCGTCTTGCTCACTGTCATTCCCTGGGCTCTGAGCACAGGGCCAGGACCGTGGAAGGCTCTCGGTAGCTGTGCAGTAAGTGAGCAAACGAGCCCACGCCTGGACGTACTCGCCTCAGAGCGCTGGTGATCGAAGTTAAACCCAACAAAGGGCAAAGTTAGTTTGTAGATGTTCCCATTTGTGAAAAGTCAATTCAGAAGGCCCGCTGTCACCCTCACATTTATTCTCATAACATCACCCTGGGCCCAGACTCCCGGCAGGGCAACCACATCATGGTTTTGTGATCCAGTCAGGAGCTGGAGGAAGACGATTCAAACTTGTCTTAATCCTTCTGGGATCTGCCTGGGGGATCAGAGTGAGACCGTGACGTTTAAAAGGGGCCGAAGACTGTCAGGTTCACGGCAGAGAGGACCTGAGCCAGAGCCGTTGAGGACCCCCATCTTGAGGCCGTGTGCCAGGCGCCCCGAGAAATGCAGAGAGAAGTGAGTTGCAGGCTGTGACCGCAGCGAGCGTCAGATTTAATAGTGGGGAAAAGATAAACACATCAACGTCAAAAACCCAAACTAGGAAAAAAAAAAAAAAACCCAAACTATGGCGTAAGAAGTGCTTTTGCTCCAGGGCTTTGAGAGGGGGAGCAAGATGGGTTCGAGAGACTGGGAAGGGCTTTATGGTGGGACAAGCGTTTGAATGGGCCCCTCGTGGTGGGTGGGAGTTGAGGGGCTGGGTGGGAGGCACAAGGGCTTGGTGCCCTGTGTCAAGTGTACGTGGGCTCTGGGCAGAGCTGTTTCCTCTCTACAGGACGCCCTCCCGTTTGGCCAGCACTCACATGGCCAGTCGGCACCTGCCCGGAATCCTGTCCCTCCCTGTCAAGGGCCCCAGAATGGTAGCTGTTGCTCCCTATCTCTCGTCTTGTTTTTTAGATCTGACTGAGGCTGGTCTGAGAATGGGCCCTAATTTGTGTGTTTCTGATTAAGAATGCAGCACGTGGTTATCTTGAAAAAAATGTAAATACAGAAAAGTGCGTATTTCTCAGAAAGGGGAGGTGAAAACAAGTGATGGATAGGTATTTCTGGTGTTTGTCTTCTCATGACCAGAAACAAGTGGTAAAGCAAACTGTAAGTTAGCCAGTTTAGTGGAGTACAGGGAGACCCTACTGGAACCTACTGTCATAGGCCAGGCCAGAAATGGTTCACTTGAATTGTAAATGGAATAGGAGTCAGAGGTACCCACAAAAGACTCTTCAGAAATAAAATCACTAGCCCTGGGATATGGAGGGGAAGGGGGGAGCTGAGGCCACGCTGGGGTGCCCAGGTGGAGGTGACCAGCAGGCAGTTGGATTTGAGGTCTGCAGAAAGCCTTGCACTGAGAGAAATACCGTCTGCCATGATGGTTAAAGCCTTGGGATTGAATGATGTTGCTGAGGGAAAGAAACGCAGAGAGAAAGAGAGACCGCTGACGTCAGAAGTGCAAGAAGGATTAAGTCTAAGAAAGCCGTTGGATTTGGCAAATAGGAGGTCATTGGTGACTTTTAAGAATGCAGTTTCAAAAGAGTTCTGGGGATGGAAACCACAAACTAGAGGAAGTCGGAAATGAAGGCGGAGGATATAGATGGCTCCTTCAAGGAGTTGGGCTGAGGGAAAGTGAGAGTGCGTTCGCGGTCAGAGGGGGAGAGAGCTAGGAGGAGGAGAGGATTCCAGAGAGAGCCGAGCCCAGCTCAGGTGCAGGGCTGAGCCTGTCAGGGAAGAGGAAGCAGCCGCGCTCCCCCAGACATGGGGAGGGGGGCAGAGGGGAGGCTGACACTGACTTCTGAGCTCAGAAGGAGCGAGGCTTGGGGAGCGCATGTCAGGCGGTCTCCGTCCCCTCCGTAGTGTTGGAGGTGCAGCCTTCACGTGGGAGAGATGGGAGCCGTGGGTCTGGGACTTGGAGACTGAGGTTTGGAGCCTTTACGTGCGTGGGAAATACTCGCAGGTCCACAGGGAGGAGTAAAGAGAATCTGTTGCTGCCGGACCGCAGCTGAAGAGACCATCTGTTAGGGGGACTCACAGTTAGAATTTTTTAAAAATCCCAGGAGCCTTTAGCGGCTTTCTATTAGGGAGTCGAGGAGGCGGGTGCCGGGCTGTCTCTGAGGCTGGGGGCCGGAGAGGTTAGAACGAGGAAGGTGTGGGGAGCTCGGGGACAGTGTGGGCTTTGAGCAACCAGCCGATTGTCAGTGAGGCCACCGTGGAGGTGGTGGCCTGGGTAGGGAGGGTTTGGGGGGACTGGACATCATGATGAGGACAAGGGCGGGTCAGTGGGAGTGCACAGGGTTGTAGGCGGCAGGGGCTTCAGGTCAGCGAAAGGGATTTCATGATCGAGGAGGGCCCGAGAAGGGAATGATTGTAATTAGCTGAGCTAGAGTCAAGTTGGTGTGAGTTAAGTTTAAAACCTGAAGTCAGTGACCCAGCAATTCCGCTGGAAGGTTGGTTGCCAGGGGAGAGGGGGAGGGGCTGCCGCTGAGTAGGGGGTTTCTCCGTGGGGTAATGAAATGAAACTAGATGGTGATGCTGGTTGCAGAACTTGTGGAAATACTGCAAGGCTGTGTACTTGAAAAGGGGGAATTTTATGGCACGTGAATGATCCTTTTTTCTTTTCACCCCTGAAGTTAGTACGGGGCAGAGGACAGGAAAAGGGAAGCAGCATGTACGGCGATGTCCGGAAGGGCATTGGCAAGAACGGGCGGAGAGGAGGATCAGGCCACGTGCTCAGTGGCCTTGGAAAAGTGGGAGTTTTTTGGGGGGTCAGCGCTATGGGTTGATCCGTGTGCCGGGTACCCCAGACGTGACGGCCCGTCCTCAGGAAACCTGCAGTCCGGTTGAGCCCAGAGCTATCATCTGAGACACGGCTCTGAATAATACGCACTGATGAGGGGATGGGGCTGATGACAGTCAAAGTGGAGAATCAAACCCAACGCCAGAGACATTTTGAAAAGACTGATGGAAGCCGGGCCTTCAGTCTTCCAGGTGTTCACATTTGGCTCCCAGCGGCCAGCTGCAGATCCCGCCTCCCTGGAACCTGGGTGGAACCCTCCCTGCTTACCTGATCGCCTGCCTGAGGCCTGGCCTCCCGGCCTCCACGGTTTTGCCGTTGCCCAGGGTCCCCCTTGGGAGCCGTTCGGGGGTGAGGTTCGATAATTTCTGGGCTTGAACGTCACCTCTCTCGCTTCCAGGTTGGACTGGTGTATATGTTTAACCTCATCGTGGGCACCGGTGCGCTCACCATGCCCAAGGCCTTTGCCGCGGCCGGGTGGCTCGTGAGCCTGGTTCTGTTGGTGTTCCTGGGCTTCATGAGGTAAGAGGCCACCCCCGGGGAGCTGGGGGCAGAGCTGGGGGAGGCTGCCCAGGAAGCCCGAGCTCTCTCCGTCAGTGTGGGGGAAGAATTCTGTGGTGAGGGAATCCTAACAGGTGCCTGGAGCCAGGAAAGGAGGCCCAGAGGTCTCAGGGGCTCGCTCTGATGGAGCGGTTGTCCACCCCCAGTCACTGAGAAGTGAAGACCTCCAGTTAGGCCATGGGGTGTCTCACCGTGGGGCTCGTGAGTTTCTTACCCAGCTGCTTTGCCTCCGCTGTTGTACCCTTTCTCAATGGACAATTAGATGGACGATGAGTAGTGAAGATAACAAGTGTAGAGTACAGTTAGGTGATGAGTGATAAGGGGAAACGTACAGCGAGGTGAGGGGCTCAGGAGCCTGGGGTGGCCGCGGTTTGAAGTAAGTGGTCCATGGCCATGGAGGGCAGCAGACTGGAAGGACGAAGGAGGGGGCACTAGTGGAGGAATGAAACAGTTTAGTAGCTGAAATGAGTTAAGGCCTAGAGGAGGCTGTACAGGATGGGAAAACACCCGTGTTTTTCAGTTGCTTCCCACGTTTTCTTCTGGGGGGTTTGTGGCCAGCCTCGAGGGACGGTTGGCTCATTACGTACTGGGAGCCCTGGTGACCGACAGCCCCAGAAGTCCTTGTCCTTCTGTGACCCTGCAGTCCCCTTCAGCGCAGGCAGCCACCTGAACGAGAAGTGATTACTGGGGGCCCCCAGCTAGGGGCCGCCACGCCCCAACCTCGCTCAACCCATCGGCGTTCAGACATGGCTTTGTGCAGCCTGGAGAAGCCTCTTTACGCCTTAAGATTGATTTTAGTTTTACTTCCCAAAAGAAGGGGAAATCTGAAGCCCTTAAAACGGTCACTTAGGCAAGGTAGTGAGAAACCTTTCTAGGAGGTGCTGCAGTGGCCGGAGTGGGAGTTTCAGAGACGGCTGCCCCACCCGTACCGAGATGGAGTGGGTGTGGGTTAACCTCTGTGTCGTTCCCCCCCACCCCCCAGCCACCTGACTCCTGGGCCAGGCAGCCAGCCTGCAGCAGGTGACAGCGCCCGAGGCAGGGGCTTGGGGTCGAGTCTGGCGGCAGAGCCTGCCGGGTGGCTTCAAGAAACAGATGCATGGAAACAGATGCATGTTCCACCCCGGGTCGTTTCAGCAAGGACGGAGTCATTCCTCAGGCTTTATCAGCAGGAAAGCGGCCCTCCCCTGTACTACCGGCTGCTAGGGAGAGCCCTCCCGCTCTCATCCGTGTCTCTCCCATTTCCTTAAGTAAAGACGATTTTTCACTCTAGTCTGACTTCTCAGCAAACGTCTGGTGCCACCTCCCAATTTCCCTTTTCAGACCAGATTATTAGGAAATTAAAATGTGAACATATTTTAATTTATTAATACGTTTTAATTTATTAAATATATTAATTTATTAGTATATTTTAACTTAGTAATACGTTGTTTATTGGGACTTCCCTGGCGGCGCAGTGGTTAAGACTCCGCACTCACAGTGCAGGGGACCCGGGTTTGATCCCTGGTCAGGGGACTAGATCCCACATGCATGCCGCAACTAAGAGTTCGCCTGCCACAACTAAGGAGCCCACAAGCTGCAACTAAGGAGCCCACCTGCTGCAACGAAGACCCAGC
The DNA here is from genome assembly GCF_003676395.1 of Aethalodelphis obliquidens. Taxonomy (NCBI): domain Eukaryota; kingdom Metazoa; phylum Chordata; class Mammalia; order Artiodactyla; family Delphinidae; genus Aethalodelphis; species Aethalodelphis obliquidens. The sequence goes on from NW_020837988.1 coordinate 6,564,214, forward strand.
GCAACCAAATTAATTAATATTTTAAAAAATACATTATGCATTAATATATTGTAGTTTATTTTAATAACTAATATTGAAGTAACAGTTACTTTAATACTAAACAGATTATTAGGAAAGTAAAGGTACCCCCCGAAAAAAGGAGGGGATGATTCCAGAGCCAAGTGTCCTTTTCAATTATTATTATTATTTTTTAAATTGATTAATTTATTTTTTTTTCTTGAAATTAATTTATTTTATTTTTGGCTGCATTGGGTCTTCGCTGCTGCGCGCGGGCTTTCTCTAGTTGCAGCAAGTGGGGGCTACTCTTCGTTGCGGTGCGCGGGCTTCTCATAGCGGTGGCTTCTCTTTTCGTGGAGCATGGACTCTAGGTGCACAGGCTTCAGTAGTTGTGGCACACGGGCTCAGTAGTTGTGGCTCACGGGTTTAGCTGCTTCGCGGCATGTGGGATCTTCCCAGACCAGGGCTCGAACCCATGTCCCCTGCATTGGCAGGAGGATTCTTAACCACTGCGCCACCAGGGAAGTCCCCCTTTTCAATTATATCCACACCTGTGCTCCGTCCATTAGTGTGTGTAGCTGGGGGTTGACCGCTTGGCTAGCGAGGAGAGGTGAGAGCTGCCTGCTGCCCCTCCCAGAAGCTCTGGGAGGGCCCCCTTGTGGACCAGTCTCCTCTTCCCAGCTTAGAGCATTACCTGGTGTCCGTCCTCCCATCTCTCCCACCTCTGCCCCCCGACAGGCCCCTTCTGGGGAGCAGTACCACCTTGCCCCCCCGGGCAAGGGAGCACCTCTCCCCCAGGCTCATTCTCCCTCCTTCCCATCAGCTTACTTCACACCCTTCTCTCCAGTGCACTGGAAATACATTCTAAATATAGACAGACGTCAGGAAGAGCACAAGAGGCACCGCGTATTCACACATGCTTTTTTATCAGGTCAGACCCATCTCAGAAGTTGCCGTCCCTTCCTCAGGAGAGAGAATGCTTTGGGCTTACTGGTCGGGTCAGGTCTTAAATGGCTTTTCCTTTTATTTTGTACCTTCTCCAAACTCCTCCCTGCCTTTCACAGTTAACACGTGGCCTTCCCTTGCAGTTTTGTGACAACTACCTTTGTGGTGGAGGCCATGGCAGCAGCCAACGCTCAGCTCCGCTGGAAGAGAATGGAAACCCATCAGGTGTGTGTGCTGCTCCTGGCTCCAGGCAGTGCCCCCAGGCAGTCGTGTGCAAAGAGGTGGCCCTCAGCAGCCAGTCCTCTCCCTCCCGACGCCTGGAGGGCTCCTGACCACAGCGCGGCTCCAGGACCCCAGCCCAGAGCTGAAGTTCACAGCCATGTCAACTTACGGCACAAACGCAGTCTCTGCTCTTTTAACATCCCCTTGTTGGTCCCTCCTACCCCGGCCTTGAGCTGGCTCAGTCATTCTGAACCTTTATACCCAGGAACTGTGCCGCAGCTTCTCCCTCCCCGTGTGTCTGACCCTCTAATGTGACAGCAGGGAAGTGTTGAAAGCTTCCTAATCAGGTACCTTCTAGAAGGAAATCACAAAGGAAGCAGGCTGTCCATTGGCCGCCCCGGGGGTTGCTGTAGAGCTGTGTGCCCTCTGTTTCCTTGTTTGTTCTCATCCGCCCTGTGCCCCCCCCTCCCCAGGAGGAGGAAGACGATGGCTCCTCCACGGCCTCCGACAGTGATGTTCTCACCCAGGACAACGACGCGCGGGCAGAGAAGCGGCCCATCCTGTCTGTGCGTAAGTCCTGGGGTTCTGGGCTGGCCCGTGCGTCCCTCTGGTTCACGGGCTTTCCCTTACTCGTGGAGAGGGCCCCGGGGACTCCCTACAGAGACGCTCTGGCATTTACCGCCTGAGGGTTGAGCCGAGGACAGCACCATGGGACAGTAGAGCAGAGCACCGGCCCTGCTGTCTCCGCTGCTAACTGGCGCGTGCAGCTTGGGGAGGTCCCTTCACCTCGGCCCCTGGAAGCTCAAGTGAATGTCAGTTCTCTGACTCTGTCCTTCCTCCTATCCCAACACACACACACACACACACACACACACACACGTGCACACGCACCCTCATGCACACTCACACGTGCGCGCACACACGCTCGCACGCTCACACACTCAGCCTCACACACACACACTCACTAACACACACATACTCCCACACGCGCACACGTGCCCTCACGCACACACTCACGTGCACACACACACGCTTGCACGCCCACACACGCTCACACACACACACTCAGCCACACACCCACACACGCACACACTCCAGTTGCGCCAGGGCGAAGCATCCCAGCCTTCCCTCTCACCCCACAGTGAGCACCCCTGGGATCCCTTTCTATAGACGATTTATTTATTTACTTATTTATGTATTTATTTACTTATTTAATTTAGTCTATTTATTTATGGCCGTGCCGCATGGCATGCAGGATCTTAGTTCCCCAACCAGGGATCAAACCCACACCCCCTGCAGTGCAAGTGTGGAGTCCGAACCACTGGACCGCCAGGGAAGTCCCTCTAGATATTTCAAAATGTTTCAAGCAGGAAGCATTAGGAAAACTTTTCTCAGGAGTTTGAACCCGTTGGGATGTCATTATTCTGGAGAATTCAGTGAACTCAGCACCCCTTCTAAGAGCTTTTCCTTGTGAGAGAAAAAAAACAAAAACCACTTCCTCTTTCTTCTTGGTTCCACAGAGAGGCATGGATCTCCAAACCTTTTTGAGATCACAGACCGGGTGGAGATGGGGCAGATGGCCTCCATGTTCTTCAATAAAGGTGGGAGTGCTTTCTCCAGGTGGGGCACGGGCAGGGGCAGAGCTGATGCCTTCTTGGGGGCCGGGGCAGCCGGAGCGGGGGTTCCGCCTCAACTAGGGACGGGGCAGGCGAGGTGGGGGAGCAGATCCTCAACCCGGAGACCGCCTTGCTGAGAGACGTGAACCACTTCATGGTTTTTCCTGGATTCCTGCCCGCTCGTCAGCGCGTCAGGAATAAAGAAGCAGCTGCTTAGCGACTACAGCTCACACAGGTTGAGAGTGCCAAGCAGCTTTCCAAGGAAGGAAGCCAGTGGAGGCGGCTGGTGGTTCTGTGCCTCCTGCTCGATTACTTCTGACTTGTCTTCTCTTTTCTTCTGGACTGTTCTGTTTAGGACAGGACAGAGCAACCACCTTGTGACAGGGTGTGTGTGTGTGTGTGTGTGTGTGTGTGTGTGTGTGTGTGTGTGTGTCTGTCTGCCTGCGTGTCTGTCTGCGTGTCTTCCTGGTGGCCAGGACACAGCAACCACCTTGTGACAGTAGGGGTGTTTGTGTGTCTGTGTGTCTTCCTGGTGGCCAGCAGAGGGCGCTAGGAGCCCACACTCAGGACTGCTATCTGGACTCTGCGCATCTAATCCTGACAGTAGGGTTGTGTGTGTGTCTGTGTGTCTGTGTGTCTGTGTGTCTGTGTCTCTTCCTGGTGGCCAGCAGAGGGTGCTAGGAGCCCACGCTCAGGACTGCTGTCTGGACTCTGCGCATCTAATCATGACCTCTCCGTGTGCTCCACCTGCGGCTTGGTGGGATCGAAGGATAGCACCCAGCTCGGGTGCTGCCTTGTTGGTTCCGGCAACAATAGCTTAGATCTCCGTTCCAAATCTTGTTCTTTTGGAAGATGAGCTATTTAGGGTTTAGTTTTTTAAAATGTTCGATCCTTCACAGAAAGTCAGACACATCTCAAAAAATCCTTGACCTTGCAGTTACCTTGGGAGATTTTGTGCCCCTTCGTCAAAGCCCCCGTTTGCAGAGGGGAGCGTCTCCCTTGGTTCTTTCCTGTCTTGAATGTGGCCACACTAAGTTAGAGCCGAGGGGGATTGTGGAAACTAGAATCTAGAATCTTCTCAATGGCTTCTTAGGACATCCGGCGGTCCGCTTATCACCATGGTGTGATGTGACAGAAGATCCTGATTGAGGTTGCCTCGGGGTCTGCCTCCCTCCGTCCTCCCCACCAGACCGGCCTCACTGAGGGTTCTCAGAATTTATCAAAACCAGATTGGGGGCTTCCCTCGTGGCACAGTGGTTAAGAATCTGCCTGCCAATGCAGGGGACACGGGTTTGAGCCCTGGTCTGGGAAGATCCCATATGCCGTGGAGCAACTAAGCCCGTGCGCCGCAACTACTGAGCCTGTGCTCTAGAGCCCACGAGCCACAACTACTGAGCCCACGTGCCACAACCACTGAAGCCCGTGTGCCTAGGGCCCGTGCTCCGCAACAACAGAAGCCACCACAGTGAGAGGCCCACGCACCACAATGAAGAGTGGCCCCCACTTGCCGCAATTAGAGAAGGCCCGCGCGCAGCAACAAAAACCCAACACAGCCAAAAATAAATAAGTAAAAATAAATATACTTATTAAAAAAAACCAGATTGGTTGTGTCTGGCGCACTTCTGTGCTTTTCCTTTGTTCCGTTTCTATCTCTCCCCGTCTCGTTAGACTCAGATCAGAGAAGCAAACATTCCCTTCTGGCTGCTGCACAGCCTCCTCCCAAATGCAAGCTTCTGAAATAAAATGCACGTTGGAGGGGGGACACATACCTCTTAAACATCCTTCCTAATTTTCATGTTTCACAGTCCGCCCTGATTTCTTTAAGAATTCTAGGAACTTGTGGTTTTGTTTTGTTTTTTAATTTATTTATTTATTTTTGGCTGTGTTGGGTTTTCATTGCTACGTGCAGGCTTTGTCTAGTTGTGGCGAGCGGGGGCTACTCTTAGTTGCAGTGCGCGGGCTTCTTACTGCAGTGGCTTCTCTTGTTGTGGAGCACGGGCTCTAGGCGCGCGGGCTCAGTAGTGTGGCTCGCGGGCTCTAGAGCACAGGCTCAGTAGTCGTGGTGCACGGGCTTAGTTGCTCCGCGGCACACGGGGTCTTCCCGGACCAGGGCTCGAACCCGTGTCCCCTGCATTGGCAGGCGGATTCTTAACCCCTGCGCCACCAGGGAAGCCCTGGTTTTGTTTTGTCTTTGTGTGTGTGTGTGTGTGTGTGTGTGTGTGTGTGTGTATGTGTGTGTGTGTGCCCCACAGACTAGACTCCTAGTTTACCCAAATCTGACAGAAAATAAACACGTTCGTACAAGAGCAGCTCAGACTTAGAGGGTGCTCTCTTCCCACCTGCTCCTGGGTTTCTCAAGCTCACCACTAGAGCTGTGTGACTGGGTCCTTCTTCACTGCAGGGCCTGCCCTGTGTGTTGTAGGATGTTGAGTAGCATCCCTGGCTTCTACCCACTAGTCGTCGGTAGCACCACCCAGTCGTGACAATCAAAAAGGTCCTCAGACTTTGCCAAATATCCCCGGTAGGGGGTGGGGGACAAAATCACCCCCTGTTGAAACCACTGCTCGGCTCTATCCTAATTCATAGACCGTCACCTTCACCTTTGGGAGGGCTGCCACACTCCATACAAGTCTCCCTTGGGGTCCAGACTCCGTCCTTGTAATGAGAAATGCCAGTCCTGGTCATTGCCGTCCTCAAGGAAGTTCATTGATCCTCCCACTTTGTGTCTCGTAATGAAATTTATTGATCAGGGAGGGCCAGTGACAGTTTTATAAACAGCGGACATGAGTCCATGGCAGGTGGAGAAAAGGATGGGAGTGGGGAGGGGCAGTGCCTCCCTGCAGGAGCCACGGCTCAGAGCGAAAAGATGAGCGGGGGCTGGGCTCGGAGCCTGGGGGTGAGTGGCAGCTACGCCAGGGGCCACTGAGCTTGGACATCCAGGGTTCTTTCAAGAACTATATCTTCCGAGTCTTTTCCGCCTAGGCTCCTAGGAGCAGAGCCGACCTCAAATAGCCCAGGAGGAACATGTCCCTGGCTTTCCCCCGGGACCTAGAGGCTCATCTGAGCCACCTGGATTAGAAGGGAACTGTCACTTCATTTTTCTTTCTGTTCTCGGAGACTCCAGCAGCTTAAGATCAATGAAACCAAAAACAAGCAATCAGTCTGAATGGGAGTTTGAGACTGGCCGTCTGGGGCCACGACCCTGGGGTTGTAGGGCCCAGAGGCTTTTTTGAGCACTTCTACCCCTGATCTTTGTAGCTGGAATCACGTATGGAATTCAGCACTGGCTGAATTCTCCTCACTGCACAGGATGAGAGACGGTCAGGGACTTGCCAGGGTCAGGAGAAGAGGCCGATGGGATGAAGAGCAGAGCCTGAGTTCCCGCCTGCCAGTCCAGGCCCCTCCGGGAGGGAGAGGGGACCAAGGTTTGCCTCTGCAGAGGGAGCTTCCTCGTCCCATGCCTTCCAAAGTCAGCATCCTCCCCTGCAGACGCTTCCCGTGAGGAGGGAAGTGAGCCGTCCCACTCCTGCCACTGTCTCCCTCCCCAGCGCCCCAGGCCACCCTTCTTCCTCTAGGGTGCTTGGTGATGGGCCACATTCAGAATGAGGCACTTGGTCTTTGGAAATCAAGAGCTTTTCACCCTCCTGATTTCAGCTTCCGGAGCTGGGCCACTTCCTGTTCTCTTCTTTTCAATCTCTCAGTCTTTCGTCTTAGAGCCCTGTGTGCGGCTGCGAAGGAGGCCCTGGTCCAGGCAAGCCCGGGGGTTCAGGCCCTGACTCAGGCCATCCCTCCTTCTCCCCTCCGGGCAGCTTGTCCCGAGCGCGAAGACGCCTCCAGGTCCTCCCTGGCCAGTCCACGCCCCACACTCACCCTGGATATAGAACCTCTCTGATCCTGTCCCGCTCACCACCGGGCGACAGTCTCGAGCAGATGTGTCTCCCGCCAGCATCTCAGTGTCGGTAGCCAGAATGAGAAACAGGACTTGGGGGTTGTTTTCCCACTCTGCTTGGAGAACGAAAGCCGTGGATGAGGTAGAGCTGTAGTCATCAAAAAAGCAGGCCGGCTTCTCCCTGTGGCTCCCTGACCGATGGCTTTGTTGCTTTCAGTGGGGGTCAACCTGTTCTATTTCTGCATCATCATCTACCTGTATGGGGACCTGGCCATCTATGCTGCCGCCGTGCCCTTCTCTCTCATGCAGGTGACCTGGTGAGTGTCCCCCCTGCCCCCCACACCAGCTGCAGCCAGAGGGGCTTCCTTGGGCAGTCGGGGCAGTGTTTTCTCAGGGTAGAAGCCCAACACCAAGCGAGTCCATCATGTCTGAGGCCCTTTTCTGCACGCATCACAGCCAGCTGTGCGTCCTGGCCTTCGGAGACACACAGCTCACCGCTGACCCCATCCCTGCCCCGCTGGGAAGGTGACTGGGATTCCCACCAGTCGCCAGGAAACAGTGCAGCAGGAATAAGGAATAAGGTGCCTGCCCCCAGAGACAGAAAAACGTGGCTTGTGGAGAGTCAGAGCGTGGAACCTGAAGCTGCAGCTGGGGGCGGGGGGGGCGGCAGTTGCCCCTGATCAGTAAGGGCAGGTTCTCTCTGCTCCCGGCCAGGCAGGGAGGCCCACACTGAGCCATTGTTCTCTCTCTCAGCAGCGCCGTGGGCAATGACTCCTGCGGAGTGGAGGCCGAGGCCAAGTACAACGACACGGACCCGTGCTGGGGGCCCCTGCACCGCGTGGACGCCTACCGCATCTACCTGGTGAGTGGTTTCGCAGGCTGGCCCGGGGGACCAGGGGCCTGGGAGCCGCCCGCCTGCACTCTCGGCTAGAACTTTCCCCAGAGAGGAGAGTCTGGCTAATGACTGGGGCTTTGGTCCCGGGCAGAAAGTGGATCACGTGGCTACAGTGCCAGCCCCAGCGCGTCCCGGCCAGCGGGCTTCCATCGTGTGTGGTTTGGAGTTGGCATTGGCGTTGGCGCCAGCTCCAGGGCCGTGAACTCTTCTAAACTCATCTAGGGGTTTGAAGGGCATGCTTATCAAAGCCCTGTAAGAGGGCCAGGGCTGGCTTTCCGGAAACTTTCCCTGTTTTGACCTTGCTCCTCGCCAGCCCAGTAGCACGTGAGTGGATGCCGGGGTTGCTGGCTAGGCAGGCGGGACTGAGCCATCTCACGGCTGACCCCAGGTACAGACAGCTCTCCAGATCAGGAGGGATCAGCCCAGCTCGCTCCCAGTCTCCCCTGCTCCTCGCAGACAAGGGAAGAAGATGAATGTCCAGGCTCCGTCTTGAGTGCTTTGTGCCGGGGGCGGACCGGGGGTGGGCGGAGGGGGGAACTGGAGCTGAATAACGCGCGTCCCACGGGTCTCGGGGAATAAGACGCAAAACCAGAGGCAGGTGTCTGTCTGCCTGCTTTGCAGACGCGACTCAGAAATGGTTCCCTTTCGCCTGTGCGGTGTCTGTTAATACTCTCTGCTTCCTCCTGGCCCTCCTCAGCCTTGACACAGATTTAGGTACATTAGGCGACACACAGCTTGACACGCGGCCACTTAGCTGCTGTGAAGCGGGACGCGGGACACGGGAGAGCCGGCCTCACAGGGAGGCTCAGGGTGTCGGCCTCTTGACTTGATTATCCCTATCCTGGCAGAGCTTCCCGCGGCCCGCCACCTGTGTTATGTGGCTCTGAATTTGTTAACCCCAAGGACAGCGGAATGGTGGTTTCACCTTCCCAGTCCTATCCTATCGACCTACCCCAGGAGTCCTGTGGCCCCAGCCCCGGGAGAGATTCGTTTTCCTCTGTGCGTTTCTGGAGCAGTCGGGTGGTCAGCTACGGCTAGGAGGGTGTCTTCTAGGAGGACCGTATCTCAGCTGAGGTCCAATGGGACTTCGGTGGCAGGTTAATTTCCCGGCCCCTTCCCCACTTCCCCAGCCTTGGGGGCAGGCAGAGAACTCAGCAGGGCCACCAGGAGAACCCGGGAGAGCGGAGGCCTGTTAGCCTCTCAGCTTTCAACAAACCGTGATTGATACAATTAGCAGAAGTGTTGGTAATTGTAAGGACCCATCTGGAGCTCTAACCGGCACAGTCAGGCAGAAGGAGGAGGTTGAAGAAAGGGTCCCAGGGGCTCAGCACAGACCCGGGAGCAGGTCCAGGATGGAGGGTCAGCGGCGGAGCCCCTCAGGCAGGTCTGTACCGGGGGCGCTGCTGGAGGCTGTGCAGGGTCTGCCTGGCTCATTCCCCCGGGCGTCGGCAGAACAGACACGGAGTGCTGGGAATATTGCTGCCGCCATCGGCCCGATGAATTATTTAGCAGCGTCATTACTGCCTTATTAAACTGTTCTTCCTCTCATTCCTATAAACCTTCCACATGATGGAAGCCTCCCTGCCCGAGTTTCAATAACTGTCTGACCGGATAGAAGGAGCCCTTCAGGAAAGCAGACAGGCATTGTCTCCCAGATGCTGCACTTACAGCTAGCTCATAAAGCTAATTGCCACCGGGCCCACAGAAGCCGCACGAAATAGGAGGGGGCGGGGCTGAGCAGAAACAGAGCCCCTTCTCTCTGGGTGGTTGACACCCTCCCACTGCCGGGGACTTCGGTTGGCTCAGAAGGTTTCCGGTTCAGACGTGCTCTTCTGCCTGGTTTGGAGAAATTCAGGGCAGGTGGACCTTCGCGTTGTCTCAGAAGTTACTTTACAACTTTGCATGTGGCTCCCGGGGTCCGCGGCTTCCACAGAGCTGTGCCTCCTGACCCTAAATACCGGGGGAGGGGGGCCTCTGTCCCTCTGCAGGCCACCCCCTCTTAGTGAGTCGGAAGCGGCCTAGCGACTGAAGGAGGGGGTTGGCAGACGTGGGTTTCCTTCCTCCGTCCTGGGCGCTCTGTGACAGGTGCTAACAGCATCTTCCCCTCCCAAGTCCGGCCCGCGGGGCTCATCCCTGCATCCTTGTTCTACCAAGTGGCCCCTTCAGATCATGGGAGAAGAGGGGCATCCTTTCCCCTCGCCCCCCCGTCATTCGTGTTTGGAAGATGGTCCATCCCGCCTAGAGAATCCCGTCGCGCCTCTTTCTACCAGCTGTTTTGTTGCTGCAGCGTTGGCCACGGAGGCGGGCGGGTTTTAAGCCCCCTTCCCACCCCAGGCACCGCCACTTCTCTGTCTCAGGTACACGATACACCTGTCCGGCCTGCATGTTCATAAGGACCTCTAATAGCCTCTTCTTTTCTATTCCAGGACAGTATTTTTCTGGCTTTAACTTTACGGCTTAATTTTTAGAAAGTCCTCTGGAAGCAGTCTCTTCTGTGTCTTCCCGGGAGTGCTGCTGAGATGCACCCACAGAATGAGAATATTTGAGATATTAACTATCTCCAGAGGCCAGCCTGTGTAGCATCATGATTACTTGTCAGAAGGGAGCTTTCTCTACCACCAGCTACCGGTCGCCTCCCGAAGCCCTTGACCTCAATGAGTGGAAAATTCCTCCCCCCCTCCCGTAGCCTGTGACCTCTGTCCACATCCTGTGATTCCCATGCAGCTGATATGAGTCAGTTTCTCCCTCTCCCTCCTTGAAGTAGCCGCAGAGCAGGGCACCGTGAGGTGGGGGTGGTCCCGTGAGTCACATGTGCCCCCAGGGCGTCCCAGCAAGATGCCACAGCTGGAGCCAGCAGGGACCTGGGCCCCCGTCATGAGGGCCCGTGAGAATTAGCATCAGGATCTGATCTTCCGGGCCCCACCGCCCACCCCTCATGCTCCTTTGAAGTATCAAATGGGACAGTGTTGATGCCCCAGCGCTTTCAGACCTGCAACCTTGCCTCCAGGCTGGGGAACGTCATGGGATCTCTCTGCAGAACATCTCTGGCTTGAGTAGGAAACAAAGTCAGAATTTAGCATTTCATTTTCCTATGTGCTGAGGAAGAGTCAGGAGCTGCTGGTGAATGGCAGGGTCATATGCAAATGAGTTCCATCCAGGAATCGTACTGTCCTGAGTGTCTGGGAGGCAGGATGTGTGTCGCTGTCCCCTTGAGTCAAGGGCACTGCCCGGCGCTCTTTTTCTCCTTCCTCATTCCTGCAGGGCCGTCCGGCCTCATTTGCGCCCCAGGCCCCGTCGGTACCGTCTCCTGGAGAGTGTCAGAGGGAAGTCCTGGGGGGACAGCGGGACTCCCCGAGTGCTGAAGCCTCCTCACTGCCGGCAGGAGCGGCCTCCACAGCTTACAGGTGGACAGGTGCCGCTGCGGCACCGGCGGCCCAGCAGGCCCCGGCTGGGCAGAGCCGGGCCCGCAGATGGCAGAGCGGAGCTCATCCTGGCTGGAGACCCAGCCGCAAACTGGCAGCGTGGGGCAGGGGGCCCCTCGTGGGCTGCTTTGAGACAGGACAAGGTCACCCTGGCTTGCCGTGCTGCCTTGAACGCAGGAGCTGTGAGGTCCACCTCCGGGGTCTGGGGCTGAGCTGGGAGAGAGGTGCAGCCTGGCAGGTGACCTGCCACCCACTGCCGGACAGAGAGGCCTCTCCCTGCAGACACCCCTTGAAGAAACAGGGTATGTGTTGGGGGCTGCAGGGGGGGTTCTGCCTGCTGAACTCTCTTCCTAAAGGAGCAGGTCAGTCTGATTCGGGCTCAGGTTAGCGGTGAAGGGTCGTGGTCTCTCCTCCTCTGGCAGGAGGCTGTTTTCTGAATCCGTCTTGTCTCAGCCTCACACGGCAACGCTTCCCTGCCACTGGCGACGTTTAAACAGCGCGCGCTTCCCTTTTTATTTTTATTTATTTATTTGGCCGCTCCGGGTCTTAGTTGCGGGATGCGGGCATGTGGGATCTAGTTCCCGGACCAGGGATCGAACCCGGGCCCCCTGCATTGGGAGCACAGAGTCCTAACCACTGGGCCACCAGTGGTGCCACACAATCCCCTTTTTAAAACCCAACAGTCTCTTTCTAGAACGGTACCATTCGGGGGAGAAACACCCCTTGTGTTGGGGGGTGGAGAACGGAGTGACGTACCCGCGCGGAGGCGCCAGGCCGAGCACTGCCAGGTCCTTCCTGCTGTGTGGTTTGCGTCAGTGTAGCGAGTTACCCGTTACCTTCTCGTTTCCAAACAGTAAGGTCTGTGGCCTCATCCCATTTCACAGCAGAGAAAACTGAGACTTGGAGACCGTGACTTCCCCAGGGTCTCTGAGCTGAGGCAGAGATGAGAGCCCAGAAACGAAGGGGCAGGTCACGCGTGCTCATCAGCCCTGGGAGCCTGACGTTTGCAGAGGTTGGGGCGACGCTGCCCCAGGATGGCATCTGCTCAGTGACCTGTGTCTGCGCATCCTGCCCATCTGCCTGACTGACCTGCTGTCTTCCTGCCGCCCCTCACTCCTGGGTAGCGAGATGGGCTTCTTCCTCGAGTAGCGCTGGAACTCAGAGCGTCTGCCCAAGGACATCTCCCTTCCCTGCCACCGTCTCTCTCTCTGTTCTTTCAATAGCAACCACGGTACCCTGGAACTGTGGCATCTGCTAATAAGTGGGTCACCACTGCCATTGCTTGAATGTTTATTCTTAGCGACGCTGGGGCAGGAGGTGGTCTAGACGCCTTCAGGATCAGTGAGGAGGGAAAGTTAGTGTGAAGCAACAAGGCTCAGCAGCAGCAGTGACTTCACGAGACCTGGGGACTCTCGGGGACACCTCCAGGGGCACCAGCCTGTGCCCCTAGAGCACAGCCCCAGTAGGAGACAGTGTGAGCGCCGCCCCTGGATTTGCACAACGTGGGGAACCCGGAAGGAAGCAGAGACCATGGCGAGACAGGCAGGGTGGTCCTGGAGGGCAAGCGCAGTGCTCCCAGGATGGGCCGTCTTCATGCAGGAGTCTGATGGGTTGGCTCCGTCCGCAGATGGAGAGCAGGGCCCTAAGTGCAGTAAACGGACCAGTGGCAGTTTCCCTTCTTTGGGGACATCGCCTTCCTGTCTGCCTCCTATGGGTTGGGACCTAGCCCAGCACCAAAGCGGAACAAGACAAGAGGAGGTTCCCGGCCACCTGGGCAAGAAGTGGGTTGCTTACAGGGTCTCGGACGTCAAGGCGCCTCCCTCATAGGATGGGGACTGTTTGGGGACCTACCTGGGCTACCAGGGAAGCCCATCTTCTTTCCCTTCCTTTCCTCCCTTCCTAACCCTGATATCAGCTCCTCGTTTGGTTCTGGAGGCTCCTGGAAGGTCAGTTTTGTTATGCTTCACCCTTTCCTCGCCGCTCACCGGTGGGAAGATGCCGGTCATGCTGGGCAACCCCCTGCAGGTGCGGCGAGCAGAGTAGCTCTCCCGACCCGGGCCGGTCCCACCCCGACTTGGTGGGGGGTCGTCGGTCGTCTGCCAGCTCATCTGGCCCCCCGGGAGGCCTTGTGTCTCAGGGTGCTAGCCCCCCAAGTGCCGAGCCTCTGCTTTCAGCCCACGGTCCTGGGTCTCAAGGAAGAAAGCATTTCTGCCCAACACCCTAAAACTGCATGTACCCAGTCTGCAGACAGGCAGGCGCTCCTGCTGAGCAAATTCTAACTTCAAACAGTGGCCGGCGCTCAGGTTGAAAGGACTGACTTTAAAGGATCGGCTTGTCTCTTCTTTCTCAAGGATATCAACAATACAGGGGCAGGCCTGCAGTTTTCCTCCTTCCTCCCTCCCTCCCTCCCTCCCTTCCTTTCCTAGGAAGCTGTCTCTATGGCTCATCCAGGGAATGGCTGCTTGTGTTTCATTGTGCTTTCCATCCCCCCCCCAGCCCTTTCTAAATGAAGTTCAGATCACGCTGTCACTCACTCTGACACTATGGCTTGTCTCTCCAGCTCCTGCCAAGGGACCCCAGGGGCACCCCCGTCACCGCCCCCCCACTGCTACTGGTGTCTGGGCACAGCGTCCGGTCCGTCCCCAGTGCCAGCCCAGCTGCTGCCCAGCATTGCTCAGGACCAGCCCTCACCTTTCCAAGGAGACCTGGGTAGTGCCTCGCTGGACCACGGTGACCCCCTCCTCCCTGACCCCCAGTGCCTTGGGGTGTTTGGCCCGAGCTCCCTCCAGCTCAGTGAGAGGACTGTTTTTATTTTTAACGCGGCTCTCGGGGACATGGGTTCTGTCCGCCAGCGTTAAGCTCGCCATCCATCACCCCCCACGTCCTGCCTCTGCGATGGCTGATGCCTGACACACCAGCTTAGAGGACGGCGCTGACTCCCCTGTGCCATCCGCTCCGAGCTTCCGGTAAAGATAGCAGGTGACGGGCGTCAGGATCACAAGACAGTCCACACCACCCCCTCCACGAGCCCTGGAAGCTGCTCACCGGCTGAGCTCGAGTCCTCTGGCCTTTCTTCCGTCCTAGTGGATGAAGGGAACTCGGTGGTAGCTCCTGAGCCAGGTGAACTGCCCAGACCCCCTTCCCACAGTGGCAGCTCGAGTGTCTCTCTGACCCTGTTAGAATGTCCCCGACCTCTACCCCCGTCTCCGTCGTCTGGAAAGTAACGAGTACATCCTTACAATAGGACTTGCCCAGGGCACAAGCCACTTTTACCCTGGGCATGTGGGAAACTGTCGGTTTGGCTCGTCTGGTGTCTCGTCCTTTCTCCCTGCCCCCTTCCCCAGTTCACTCAGGGACGGGCACTGCGATGGGGAAAGTTATCTGTGCGCCACAACCGGACCGCCCCTGCCAGCAGACTCGGCTTGTAAGAAGCCCCAGGATATGAAAATCCCAACGTATAAAACGAACTCAGCGGGTGATCATTTGTTACAGAACAATTCGATACTTTGCAGAAGGGCTCGCCGCAGGTTTCTCTCGAGCACTTACTTTCCCTAGTGCGCGTAAAACGTTATTCTGTGGAAATTAAGTATCTATAAATAGAACTTTTAGAGACCCATCTCTTGGGTAAAGCGTATCCACATGTTTGTATGTAAAGTGCAGGAGTCCAGAGCCCATTTCACGGAGAAATAGGCCGACATGGGGTTGGCGTGGACATCACAGACAGACGGATACACACACACACGCACGTGCACACACACGGGGCCCCAGGCCGGGGAAGCGTCACGGAGCTTGTTGAGAATACACCCACGACCCACACTCATGCACAGGCCAGTTTGGTTGGGAAACTTCCAGATAAGTCTCCTTGGGGAGTGTTCATCCCTGCTGGGGACCTTCTGCACTGTGCTCTTTCAGGACCGTTTTTACCCACACTTCACACTGATCCCGGGCACGCCCTAAGCTGGAGGCTTCTTTATTCATGCGCAGCGTGATCGGTGATGCAGAGCTGCTGTTCTTGCTTCACGAGCTCCCCGGGCTGGTCCTGGCCACTGACCCAGGTGTGTGTGTCCATGTCTGTGTGCTTTTAGTCAGTCCCCTCAGAAGCTGCTCTAGGCAAACTCCCAAGACGCCACAGCTGAGGCCATCTCCAGACTCTGCATCCCCTCTGCTTGCAGACCTCCCATTTCTGGGCAAAGAGCTAAAAAAAATGACTCTGTATTCTTTAAGGAAATGTCCCAGTTGTCAAGTTCAGATCCTTACTCTCCCCTGCTCTTTTTTTTGGCTTCATTTCCCAAAAAGTATAGGAAAGAACTATAAGAAATACAGCAGCCTTCCAGTTGTTTTAAGAGTAATATGGAATGTTCTTAAACATCTTGGGCTAAGGAGGATCAAAACTGTTTACGCTAAACCACGTTCCTCCTTCAGCTCCATGTCTCTCTGATGCTTTCATTCCATAGCTGAATCCGTGGTCCTCGCGACGGCCCTGCTGACTTCTGTGAGGCTGTGCTACCCCCTGAATGATACTTGCTCTCTGTTACAGGGCGTCTGTTATAAACAGAATCTGCTGTCTTTCTAAATAGTGTCCCAGGGCCCTGGCAGTAATTGTTTAATTAAATAAAGCGCTCATTCTAAAGTAATAAGCGTGCTCCGCCACGTGGCTGGTGTCCCAACCGGAGGCCCAGCAAACCGTGCGGAGACTAAAAGTATCCATGGGCACGTTCCCCAGCCTGCAGGCTGGCCCCGAGGAGAAAGCGGCAGCTAAGGAACCCCGAAGCGTTCTCAGCCAGCAGAAGGGCGCCTGGCACACGGACGTGATCAGGCAGAGCTGAACAATTAGGGTGCATATCAATGATGACATCCGATTAAGTAGCACAAACTTGGGATGTCTCGTGAATTAGCCGAGAGTAGGCCAAGGTACGTTTTAATAAGCCTTCGCGTGCAAAGGGAGGTACCGCAGAGGGCACTGCTGAGCAGATGCTGTGTGAAGCCAGAAGGGAGGGTCACGGAGCACAGCAGCGCACGTTGAGTTGAGCTACAGGAAGAACTTCCTTTAGCCGCAGATTGAGACGCTCTCTGGAAACCTGGACAGGAGGAGGGAAGAGGCTGCCGGGCCGGGTTAGAGGCTGACCAGGGCTGGAAGGCCCCCCCCAGTTTGTGACACCCAAGCAGTTCTGGCAGCAGAACTTCTCGCTGCTGTTTCAGGAGGCCGTGCTGCACCCGAGGGGTGGGTCACCAGCCTCCAGGGACACTGCCCAGCCCTCTCCCCACCCCCGGTCAGGAACAATAACCTCAACTGAGTCTCAGAGCTTGGTTCCAGGACCGCTGGTACTTATTAAAAATACAGATCCCTGGGTTGCACCCCAGGCCTAATGTAGCAGCACCTAGGACTGCAAGGCCCAGGAATCTGCATTTTCCACCTGTTCTGAGGGTGATTCTGTGTCCTCTGCCCTTTGAGAAAGTCTGCTGGCCGAGGCCCTCTCGCAGCGATAAGTGGTCTTGCTGACACCCAGCCTCCCGGGGAGAGGCCTGCTCTGGTCTCCCTTGGATCTGCTCCCCAAGCTGCAGCTGAAGAGGCAGCGGTCCAGGCCCTGCCGAGCCTCCTCCAGGGAGAGACGGGGCAGGCGTCGCAGGTCTCCAGCCTGGCTTCCGGCGCGTCACTGCAGACAGGGAGCAGCTGCACTCCAGCTCTGACCAGACTGGTTTCAGACTTTGAGTGTCCCCAGGAGAAGAGGGCCTCCAGCAGTACCCCTTTGCCAGCGGCTGCTTTGTTACCTGTGGCCAACAGGTCCCGCCCGGTCCCTTCCTCCTGGAGCCCACAGCGTGCCAGCCCCACAGAGAGGCCCTGGCCTCTGACCATCCACTGGGGAGGGAGCCGGGGGTCATTAGCGTGATTTCTCACACCCGACTCCACGGAGCTCGTTAATCAGCCCCCTTGCCTTGCCGGCTCCCCTCCCTCCCCACCCCCAAGGTTACTCGGTGCCCCCGCAAAGAATCCTGCTGCTTTCCGTTTATTTGGAGGTCGGGGGTCAGCAGGGGAGAGGCGGAGCCAGTCCGCCCGTGCTCTCTGCAGGGCTTCCGCGTCCCGGGCCCTGACTTCCTTCCCTCCCTCCGCTCCAGCCCTGGCCCCGCTCTTCCTGCACAGAGATGAGCGGGAAGAGTTGTGGGGGGCGGGGGTGCCTGCGCATCCGCAGTGATTATCCGGCACCTCTCCTGGAGCATCACACAGGCATCAGGCAGTTGAGGTGACAGAGGGCAATGGCTCCGCCTCCTCGTGTCCCCGGGGCGGGGCCAGCGGAAGCAGTCAGATTCCAGCAGGTTACTGGAGACGCTAACAGCCCTGCGGGTCCTAAGGGTCCACGGGGCTCACGTCCCGCCCAGCACCCAGGGTATCTGAGCAGCTTCGTTCTTGACAGAATCCGGTGGTTGGGGGTGTGGGTGCTTTTTTCCGAGGGAGCTGAGAGCCCAGAGGCTCCCCACCCCCTGTTACTCATAACACAGTCCATGATATGGGGTGTTACCTGCCCCCCGGTTCCCCTCAAGTCCTCCTGTTCTGAGGACCCGTAAGGCCCAGTTGACCTCTAGTCTGGCTGCGGCAGCTGTTCCCCAGCCCCTGGATCATGGGGCCAATAGCTCCAGCTTCCTCGTGTCTGTGAGGCAGCGTGTAAGTTCAGCCGGCCCTGGGGGAGGGACGCCAGGTACCCATCCTCTCCCCTTGTCTGACAGCCAGCAGAAATGGACCGGGCCACAGAGCTGGCTTTGATTCTCTGCAGACAGATTTCAGTGGCTAAAAAGTGGGAAGGGGTCAACCCAGCCTGCGGTGCCCAGGAAGTTGTCATCTGTGCAGCTAGCTGTTCACTGAGCCCGAGGAGAGGTTGCCGCGCTCTTCTGGGGCTTTCAAACTCTGCTGCCCGTTAGCAGAGCCCTGCCTCCCCCGTGAGACCTGTTCTCTTCTCGCCGTAGAGGGCTGCTTCAGAGGCTGCCCTGGGCTTGTACACCTCCTTGCTCGGGCTCACCGCCAAGCCCTGGGTCAACGTTTTCATGCATCTGTCACTGCACCCAGCTGGACGGGGAGTCCCAGCCGTGCCCCCTCTCCTCCGGCCCCCAGAACTTACAGTTCTAACGTTCCAAGTCCCTTTCAGATCTCCTCCCGTGAGAACAGAGAGGACTCCCACGCGGGGGATTCCGAGGGGGGCCTTGGAGCCCGGGCGCCCGGGCTGCTTGTCCAAGGAGAGGTACCTCCTCCCAGCGTGAGGATTGCCCCAGGGTCCTGAGGCGTTTCTGTTTCTGACATTTCATTCTTTCGGCCTGGTTTTAGGTAAATCTGACTGCCATCTCCATACTTAAAACCCTTTAGAAACTCCTCTCTGCAAGGCAGCTCTAAACTCCTTCATGGGACGTGGTCTGCTCTAATCTCCTTCTGGAACTTTCTCTCTCACCACCGCCCCACCCTCACTGGCCACTGTCCTCCACAGACGCCGGGTACTTTCACGGCTCTGTGCCCTTCACGTGCCTTCCCCTCGCTGCAGAGCCCGACAAGCACTCACTCATTCCAGACTGAGCTCAGGGACCCCCGCCCCTCACCCGCGCGTGGCGGTGATCGGACTCTTATCCGTGTTCAGTTCCCTGGCCTCACCGTGAGCTCCTCAAGGTTAGGGCCATGCCTTATCCACCTTTCAGTCCAGAGCCAGCACGGGGCTGCCCGCAGGGGGGTTCCTCCACGAGCATCTGAGTGGAGGAGACCCTTCAGGCGGGCCGCCGCCACGGGGTCTGCGGCCAGGCACGGGTGCGAGGCCCTCCATCAGCCCTTGGGCCTGCTGACGCCCAGGGCTCACCACAGCTGGCGGCCGCTGCTCCGGCCAGAAAACCTCCCCGTCCAGCCGACCCCTCCTTCCCCAGAGGCATGGCCGTCCTCTGCTCCTTGGTGCTGGGACAGAAGCTGCCCCTCAGCGAGGGCTTAGGGGCCCCCTATCTTTGGAGACTGAAGGTAGCGGAGAGCAGTCCAAAGCCATCCAGGTGGCAGGAGGTCGAGGATGGCTCACCACCCATCTCCTTCTCTGCCACCTCTTGGCACCTGGAGTGTGAGAAGTGAAGTATTAGAACAGGTACCATCTCCAAAGTCCAGTCTTCTTCCCCAGGCAGAGCCCCCAGCCTTCCACCTGTTTCCCCAGGCAGAGCCCCCAGCCTTCCACCTGTTTCCCCAGGCAGAGCCCCCAGCCTTCCACCTGTTTCACCCCGCTTCCCACATCCTCACACACCCCCTGTCCCTCCCCAGCTCCTTGTCATAATGTCCTTAAAGCCCACCTAGTTCAAGGTCAAGCCCCTTGGTCTTTCGCCTGGATGTGGCAGGGTGGGGGGGAGTGGACCCTCCCCTCCCCGCCCCGGTCTCTTTCACACCGGTGAGAAGCCAGGCCGTCCTTTAAACCCTGATGGCTTATCATCGAGTGAGTGACTGCGTGGGTTTTCCACAATATTTATCTTGTCTCCCCAAATCACAAGGGTTGCAGCTCTGGCATCAAATCCTTGGAACTCTGCCCACCACTGGTTACCATCTGGCTTTTCAGCTGAGAAAGAGACAACACAGGCACCCAGGCTTGTCCTCCAATAAGACCACAAGGACGGCAGCAGCCGTGCCAGGCTGATGCCATCAGACCAGCCCAGCCCTCCTGGCCCGGCCCTGGGAGCCAGCCTGGAAGGGACATCGAGGGGGTGTTGGAGAGACTCTTTCTCTAGGACGTAATCGAGGGAGGCAGTCGAGTGCTCCAAAGGAGGACTGGGCCTTGGATACAGACAACCTGACCTCTGATCTCAGCTGTCTTGGTTATTATGAGATCTTAGACAAGTTAATTAACCCCCCTCCACGTCAGTTTTTTTAAGATGGAGACAGTAACCGACTTGTAGGGTGTCAGGATTCAAAAGCGATCTTAGATGGAAGATACTGTTGTGTCTGGGCACTCAGTAGGCGCGCGGTAATGTTGGTTCACTTGCCCATTGGTTCTCTGAGCCTCCTTCTTCCCCACCCCCGCAGAGAGCCTTCCTCCTCTGAGAGGTGGCTTAGTCTCCTGGGGAGTGTCCGGAAGCAGGAGTAGGCTCTGGGCGGAAGAGTGGCCTGGTCGGGGGCAGAGCCCTCCCTCGCTGCCAACAGCATCCCCTCAGAACTGGGGGCTTGGAGGTGATGTGGGCATGACACCTGGATCAGGTGCATGGGAGGCCGCCTGACTCCAGAGGCCGGGAGGGGATTGTGATGTGATGGTGGAGACCACTGGCTGGGAGCCACAGTGTATGTTCTGGAAAGACCCGGCCTCCCTCCAGCAGTGGTCACAGCACACGCCAGGCCACCCTGCACTGGAGGAGCCTCCCGTAGGCTGTGACATTCCACCCCCTCCCAGGTCGCTCCTCCCACCATCTCTAAAATTGCGTGAAGCAGCCAGGCTCCTTGGTAGGACATCACGGTGCTTGATCATAGAAGTTTGGGATGAATTTCCCAACCTATCTTTTTCACCATCTATGGGTTAGGGAGGAGATATGCTCTTTTTTTTTTTTTTTGCCTCCCAGAGCAAAAACCATAAAGCTGGGTACAAACCTCAGGTCCCTAAGTAGGGATTTTCTATCTCATCTGAGTAAGGTGGGGGGTTGTTTAGAGAAGGGGGCTCGGAAAAGGAAGTTATAGTTATTTGGGTTCTTTCCTAGGTCTGTTCTGTTTCCAGCTGCATTGAAAGAAAGGGAAGCAGGCAGCTTTGAGGGAGGGATCTGGGGATGTTTTCAACTGTCAAACAGTCCGGGCAGCCTTTCAGTCAGTGTGTCTGGGGAGTCACAGAGCGAGCCTGAGACCTGCCCTCTGCGTGCATGGTTGTCTCCGGGCTGACAGGGCTGAGATCGCATCACCCAGGCTCCTTGAGAGCTGGGGAGCGATGCGCCGGGGGCCTGGGCCGTCCTGTGCCCAGCCCTCCCCTCTCAGAGCTGGAGCCCGCATCCTGTGCAGCTGCCGTGTCAGCTCAGTCCGGGGGGCCTCTCTGCCGTTGTCTTCCAGGCCGCCCCCTCCCCAGCCACAAAGCGACTGAACTCACACCCTGTAGGAGGCAGCACTCTGGGAGCTGCCCGTGTGCACGGGGTTGGGAGCAGGCACTCCTTCTGTGGTCCCTCCCCGAAATCACTCCCAGGCTCCCCGGTATCAGAGACAAAGAGCGTGTTCACCAGTACCTTGGCAGAGGTTGTTCAGGCACCCCCGCCCTGGCCAGTCTGTGTTGCTGCCGGGAAGGTGCCCCAGCATTTCATCCTCTTCTCGGTGAATTGTGCGTGGGGAGAGGTCTTTTCTCCCGGCCAGCCCCCTGATCCCCGGGTCTGACAGGCGGGCGAGTTCCTGCCGTGTGGGTTTGGTTTCTTGCCTCTGTTCTGTAGCTCGGTGGCTACTTAAGAACTCCCTGGGGAATCTTAACTTCTGGCCTCGGCCTGGGGCTCGGCGCCTTGCTCTCCTGGGCTTAGTGTCTGCCAGGAGCACGCGCTCACCTTTTGATGAGCGCTACAGATGTTACGAGTCTCGGAGCTCACTCAGTCCGAATGGGGCTGAATTGTTTGACAGGAGTGGACTTTGTTTTCTGCTGAAGGGCGTCATGAGATAACAGCTGGGTTTATAGAGTTGATGTCTATGCTCCAGAATCACACACTGCTTTAGAATATCTGGGCGTCAACCCTCCACTTTCTTTTAAATTTATTTTAAATTTGTTTATTTTTGGCTGCATTGAATCTTCGTTGCTGCGCGCGGGCTTTCTCTAGTTGCAACGAGCGGGGGCTGCTCTTCGTTGCCGTGCACAGGCTTCTTATTGCCATGGCTTCTCTTTTTGTGGAGCACAGGGTCTAGGCGCACGGGCTCAGTAGTTGTGGCTTCTGGGCTCTAGAGCGCAGGCTCAGTAGTTGTGGCTCATGGACCTAGTTGCTCTGCGGCATGTGGAATATTCCCGGACCAGGGATCGAACCCGTGTCCCCCACACCAGCAGGCAGATTCCCAACCACTGCGCCACCAGGGAAGTCCTAGCCCTCCTCCACTTTCACCTTCAGGCATCACCTGAATCTTTCAGTCTTTCAGCCCATTCAGCAAGCAACTCCGAAGTACCTTCTAGGTGAGGTTTGGGGAAGCTGGGGAGGGACCCTGGGACACTAAGACAGGGTGACTTGCCCTAAGCAGCGCATCTGGGGAGGGTGCCTGTCAGACAGGCCACGCCTGCAAGGCTGGAGAGGCGTCCAGCCTCCATCCGTCTCCATCACTCCTTCTCCACCCGGTAAGCGTATTGGAGGGATCGGTGAGTAAGAGGTTGGCAGCGCCCCCATCGTTGCTGGCTTGGTCGTCTGAAGCCCAGCAGTCTATCCCGGCAGGAGCCCCTTCCCACAGCAGGGCTCTTCACGCTCTCGGGGTCAGCCCCTCCCTGCCCTGTCGGGGAAGGTTGTCATTTCTGAAACCTCATTCTCAGAGCTTCCTGTGAGTTTGCCGGTCCTCCTGCAGGATCAGGTGACCTCCTCTAGGTGGCGCGATGCCTCTCGTCTCAGGGTTTGGGCAGAGAGGCTGTGCTGGTGGACGGTTCGCTGGGTCCAGTGCACGAGCTGCTGATGCCGCTCCAGCCCTACCCCCTGTTCTCATTCCCTCACATCATGCATTGCATCTGCATCATGACTGATCCTCCATGCTTGGTACCTGAGAACTTGAACTCCCCCTGAAGAGCGCTTGGGGTGGAGGTGCTGGAAGTCCAATGGGAATAGTATCGACCTAACATTCTGTGGCCGGAGGTCGTCACTCGGCTTCACTTGTTCCAATTCCCCCTCCCGGGATGTTGGGAGGACAGGTGGGCTGTGATACCGCGAGGGTGTGCTGATCCTTGCTGGGGTCACACGGCCAGGGCTGCTGTGTACTGAGTACCTTCTCTGCACACGTAACGTGCTCTGGGAAGTTCACAAGTGCTCTAGGGTCTCGCTGTTAGCTGGGACAGCATTAGATTCAGACCCCCGCCCTCAGCATGTGACCCCGAAGCCTCTGGTCCCTCCGCTGTCCTTCACTGCCTCAGAACGCACCTCCTTCTCATGGCTGGATCACCAGACATTGTCATTCAAGTTGGGAAAATACAAACTCCCAAACCAAAACGTTCATAGCCACTTGAGGGATAAAAATAGAATCTTGAGCATTTCTTCGCTGCACCTCAAGGACGCGTTGAAAGTTCAGCTCCCGTCTAGGGACGGGTTCGTGCTGAGTTTCCATTAACCCCAATTAACCCTTAACCCTTAGCGCCCAACAAGGACAGCCCTGTCAGCAGCAGGGCGTCCGTTTCCTTTGTCATTTGAAGGAACCTCCAGGACCAGTCCACAGAGCTCAGCCGTGCCCTCGGTGTGTGGCCACCTCTGAGTGAACTGGCTCCCTGGGGCCCCGTGTACTGGGTCGTCAGCCCCACGGGTCCCTGTGTGTTTAGGTAGATCAGGCAGCATAGCGCCATTCCCCCTTCCAAGACTTTTTGCTTCGTCACTAACAAGAGAAGCCGGAGTCCCCCCAGCGCCCTAGTACAAGGAGGCTCCAAGTGGATCTGCCGCTCTTTTATGTTGAAAGTCAGGAACTGACAGCTGAAGTGAGAGAAAGGTGCTGATGCCTGAGTTCTTGTCTCTGGGAAGCTCCATCTCACTACACCATGGGAGCCACAGACAAACCAAAAAATGCTTATTTTTAGAGGGAAATAAGTAGGGAAGCAGGCAGTCCAAGGACTGGCCGTCCAGCCAGTTACCCAGCCAGGCAGGGCGTCACCTCCTTCAGCCGCAAGCCCTCTCTCGGCCCGGGAACGATGGGACACCACAGAAGCGTTGCCTTGGTGCTTTGAGGGCCACTGCTGGCTTCCCTGACCATCTGGCCTTTGTACCCCCGGATCCTATCCCTTTGCTCATGCCAACGTCGGGGGCAGGGCTGGGAGGGACCCTCCCCTGTTGGGTCAGCAGTCGGCTGACTGTTCCGCTGCTCTTCTAGGATGTTTTCTCACTGTCACTTGTTAGGGGAGGTGATTGGTGTATCGCCCTTTGTCCCATGGAGTTGCCCAGAGGCTCTTAGGACGCTTGTCCTGTACGGTGGCCATCACTTTAGCACATCATTCTCTCCTGCTTCCCTTTCCTCGAAGAAGAGCGTGCCCTGTATCTCCTCCCCGCACCCCTTTTTGGAGGGGAATGAGATGGACTTATGGGTGTTGTTGAATTTCATCCAAGTTTAAGTTCTAATTAAAAACTATGGTCCCGGGCTTCCCTGGTGGTGCAGTGGTTGAGAGTCTGCCTGCCGATGCAGGGGACGCGGGTTCGTGCCCCGGTCCGGGAGGATCCCACGTGCCGCGGAGCGGCTGGGCCCGTGAGCCATGGCCGCTGAGCCTGTGCGTCCGGAGCCTGTGCTCTGCAACGGGAGAGGCCACAACAGTGAGAGGCCCGCGTACCGCAAAAAAAAAAAAAAAAAAAAGAACTGGTGGGTGGCCGGTGTACGGCTCTTGGGGAACCATGAATCCACTGTCTCCCAGAAGTAGGAGAGGGAAGAGCCGCTCCTCTGAAGACGTATAGGTTATTGACTTTAGGTTTCTTGTAAGACATCGCCCCTTCCTCAGTGGGCGTCCTGGGAGATACTGCTGACGCCGGGCAGCCGAGTCCCCGAACTCATCTCAGACGGGCCTTTTCCTCCTCATCGGGGCTGCGTCTCACCCTCCCCTGGAGCCAGCTGCGTGCTCGGAGCGATGCCATTTCCATGCACTCTTCCTAAATCAAAGCACGTTGATTTCACAACTGTTCTGGGAAGGGAGCTTTTTCCCTGACAAAGTGAACTGCTTTCCGGCGAGCGGGTGACTTCTGCATACCCACATGCCGCTTGGTCTGCCAGCCCAGATGCTGCCCGTGACAGAGGGTACAAGGCGAGTCAGCAAGACTGGGGTGGCCTCTTCCCGCCCTGCAGGAGTAAACCTGCCTCTATCAGGCACCTCCTCCACCAAGTTCAGTGCACGCTGTAAATGTTTGCTCACTGAGCATCTCACGTGTGCCGAGAGATGCAGAGCTCGCCATGATGGCGCTTACCCTCTGCTGGTGGCACAAGCAGCCCACGAACAAGGAGCGACACAGAACCTACAAGGATCGAGTGATGTGGTACCGACCGCGCGTTCGGTGATTCAGTCAGGAGCCCCCAGGGAGGAATAAGACATTTGGAGAAACTTGCAGGGGAGACCGGCACTTGAGCAGGGCTTGAAAGGTGATAGGAATAAGGAAGGTAGAGAGGAAATTCTTTGCCAGCAGGAGGAATCACGAGGGTTAAGGCATGAGGGTGAGAATTAGGTTGAATGTGGGGAAAGCAGGTGTCAGAGGGGAAAGCGGCCTCACACAGGATGCAGTGTGTGGATCACAGCGGTCGGGGCAGAGGGCCAGGAGACCTCCCAGTCCCCTCTGCCACTTCCTTACCCTGTCACCCAACCTCTCCAGTCCCTCCGCCCCCTTGTCAGTAAAATGAGACATCGTCAGCTACCTGGTGACCTCACAGATGGCAGTGAGCGTGACGTGAAACCGTGCCTGTGTGAGCACTTTGTGAAGCTCGGGGGGTCTGCAGCCCTGGGCAGCGACCTCATCACGGGACCCCTTTGATGGCAGCTGGGAGGACAGGGCTGAGGCTGACGTGACAGATGCACGGGCAGAAGGCGGAGCCCAGAGACTTGGCACCCAGGTCCCCTGGAGTCTAATTTGGGGTTCCCACCAAATTAACATTTTCATTCTCTGGCCAGCTAAACTTGCAGAGAAATTTGGGGGTGGGGAGACAGGCAACAAGCTGCTTTACTACTTTGCCCCGATTCTGACTCGCTCCCGCTTTCTCATTTTGCACCATTGAGCAGAGGACATAGCACATGGCCGATCCCGGGCTCATTTTGTGTGTGAAGCAAGATTGAGTTGCACTGGGGGTCTCTCCTCTCCGAGGGCAGTGGGCGCAGCTTAGCCTCCGCACTTCTGAGCAAGGGACCCTGATTGAAAGGTGCTCTCCGAAGCAGCACAGCGTGTGTTCCTCTCTCCCGTCCCGTAGCTGCGGCTGTTTCCCAAGAGGAAGGCGGTGGCTCCAGCTGGAGACGAGCCTTGGGTCCCCCGAGGCCAGCCGGCTCGTGCGGGCCTGAGCGTCTGTACTTCGGAGTCTCAGCAAAGCCGCCGTCCTGTCCGGGGAACCTCCTGTCCCAGGCATCTCGGAGCGCAGCCCCCCGGCCTTCCTCGCATCTCTCAGACACTGACTCCTGCCTCTGGTGGACCGGGAGCTGGGAGTTAGGTTAGGACTGTCTTTATTCCCCTGTCGCCGGGTCTCATTTCTGGCAGAGGCTGGAGAAACAGGCTCATCCCTGCCCACCCCACCCTCCAGGCATGTGCCCGGTCAGCTCAGTCCCATGGGGGACACAGATGTGCAGGGAAACTCTGCCCACTCCAGTGAGGGGACTCGGGAGACAAGGGTGAAGGAGGAGACTTTTGAGCGGGACCCTGACCGGCAGAACTGGTGTGACGAGCTTGCCGAGCAAAGGCCCAGCAGCCGGAGGGGGCGGGCAAGTCGGGGACTCACGCCTGTAGGCTCTCGGGGTGGTGTCTCCAGAGACGAGGTTGAGAAAGGCAGCACCAGATCATGGGGTCACTGGACTTTGTCGTCTGAAGCGATGAGCCCTTCGCTCATCACGAGCGAAGTATGGTTGGGGCTGACCGTGGGGAGGCGGCCCTGACACCAGCTGGCTCGGGCCCGGGAGGGAGAGGACAGGGACAAAGGGGCCCGACAGCTCCCCAGTCCTGAACTGCCCGCAGCCCTCTGCCCACCTGATTCCTCTTACTTTATGTATTGTTACCCCTGTGTCCCCCCGCTCCCCGGCCCCTCCCAGGCTGGGTTAGGAGCCCTTGCTCCGTGTTCCCCGTGTCCCCTCCAGGACTACAAAGAACACGTCCCTGCGGTTTTAAGCCAGCAAGTTACAGCGGTCATGGGACATCAGCACAGAGAGTGAGGAAGTTTGGAGTGGGAGCAGGTGGATGTGGGTGGTGCCCTTAACCCGCCTGGGGATGTGGGCGGAGAGGCAGCACTGAGTTCTAGACTCCGTGTCAAGTTCACGGTGCCACCGGGACACTGTAAGAGCCGTGGCCAAGCGTTGCCGGCCGTGCCTGAGGACGTGAGCTGCGTCCTGTCCGTCAGGACCGGCAGGGTTGCCACAGGGCACATCTAAACTCAGCAGCCAGAAGAGAGAGGCGCATGGGCGGCCCTGTTTGCACCCTCCTGGGTCTGTCTCAGAGTTTGCTCCCAGTGACCAGTTTGAAGGTTTCATTAGAAACCAAAGAATTGTTCTTTTTTTTTTTTTTGAAACACATTCAGGACTTCCCTGGTGGTGCAGTGGATAAGAATCCACTCACCAATGCAGGGGACACGGGTTTGAGCCCTGGTCCGGGAAGATCCCACATGCCGCGGAGCAACTAAGCCCATGCGCCGCAACTACTCAGCCTGCGCTCTGGAGCCCGCGAGCCACAACTACTGAAGCCCACGCGCCTAGAGCCCGTGCTCCGCAACAAGAGAAGCCACTGCAGTGAGAAGCCCACACACCGCAATGAAGAGTAGCCCCCGCTCACCGCAACTAGAGAAAGCCCACGCGCAGCAACGAAGACCCAACGCAGCCAAAAATGAATAAATAAAATAAATAAATTTATAGGAAAAAAAGAAGCACACTCGGCTACAGCAGTTGGTGTCCCTACCTCCTGTCACGTGTCGGGCTCGCAGAGTCCTTGAACGAGACCGAACTTGAACTGATCAATGGCATTGGGGTGTTGGGAAATTGCTGGGGAGCCAGGTGATTTATAACGTCATACAGGCTGGACAAGAAGACCCAGGAGGACAGGCTGTCTCTCGGCTTTTAATTTCTTCTTTTTGTAAAAGAAAAGGGAGAACAGAAGGTGCCAAGCTTGGCTGGTCAGCTGGACCGTCGGGCCACCAGGGCCATTTCGTCCCCCAGACCTCGCGTCCACACCACGGTGAGGCCAGACATGCCGCCGCCGAATCCTCTGTCCTCCGCCACCCCGGAGGCTGAGTGTGGCAGGAACTAATTTGCAGAGGACACCTGTTCCTTAACTAGCCCCAGCTTGAGCCGTGTCTCAGTCTGGGCTCCCTGCGCTGCGTGAGCTCTGACCCGCGCGAGGGCTGCCGTTTGGCTGTCGGCCCTGCGCCTTCCCGAGCCCTGTGTTCAGTCTGGGCTCCTTGGTGGAAAAAAAGAAAGCACTTCCCAGCCGCCGTCCAGCCACAGATATCACAGCCTGTTGTCCGAATCTTCCAAAAGAGTCCTTCACCGCCAGTCCCCACCCTGAGGACAGACCTGCTGTCCCGGAGCTGGATCTGAAAGAGGGCAGCAGACCCTCGTTCTCAGCTCAACTCACGCTCCCCGGCCCTCGGTGGGCACCTTGCGTATGCTTCCGACTCTACCCTGGGCAGTGTGTCTGTGTGCTCAGTCCCTTTAGACGAGGGGTGCTCTCAGCGGGGTCCCATCCTACAGGGTCATATAAAACGGGGCCCCATGCATAGTAGGATGTTGATGAACGTCTGCCGAGGAGGTGGATGAAGATGGATTCCCTCTTGGCGAGGAGGCCCCATGCAGCCCGCAGCAGCAGAATTCCCCACCTGCCTCTGCGGCTGGTTCTGTGATCTCCCTGGTTTTAAGCAACGGAACCTTCAAAAACCCAGTCTTGAGGCTTCCAAGGTCAGATCTGACCTCCCGCATAAGCCACCCACCAAGAAAATGTCCAGCACCCACAGCTGGAGCACCGTGTTTTCAGCAGGGGGCGTCGCAGGTCAGAGGTGAAAGTCCCCAACCTCTGGCCCGGCTGCCCCAGAGTCCAGTTTCTAGCAGGCCAGGGCCGTTTGGGAATGTTTGTGACAAGCGGCTTTGTACGTGTTCTTCCACATGACGTGTCCCTCTCCCATCCTTCAAAAGAGAAATTCATCAGTGGAAAGTTTCCCTTAAGTGGTAATTTTCCTAAATGACTTGCTGATGGTGCTGTATACAGACTAGCTCGGCCAAGGGCTTCTGATCCAGTACCTCACTGTGTCCTCGGGCCAGAGGGGCACTGGCGAGGGCTGCCCGGAGAGCCCCTTGCCTCTGCCTCCCCCATCACCCCCGCCCGATGGAGACGCTGCTCCTTCCAGAGCAGAAGCAGGGCTGTCAGCCCCCAGGAGCAAGCTCCTTCCCGAAGTCTCCCAGCCCGGGCGCCTGCCAGGAGGCTCTGCCCACCCCAGCTAATTAGAACCTCTCCTCAAGCAGCGCTTTAGTCTCTCCTGTCATTCACTCTCACGGTGATAATGGACTTAGATGAGAGGTCACAGCCTCTCCCACATCCTGCCTTCCTTGCAGGCAGGGAGGGGAGAGACGGGCTCAGCCCACCTCGGGGGAGCCAGGGACTGGCCGCCAGGCCGAGCAGCCAGGAGGTATTCACCCGCATCACAGGGCCAGACCCAACTCCCCCAAAGCGGGCCCCGCTCCCCACTTTCGGGCCTCGCGCAGTCAGCCGCATCTCTGGTGAATGTCATTAGCAGTAACGTGATAAAATGGCACAGTGTAAATGTTAATAAGGTCTGATGCCTCCGCTGCTTCCGAGTGGCAGATCGGAAATGGTACCATCATCGTAACTCCAACCAGCAGCTTCTAATTCCTCTGCTCTCTGAGCAGACGATTCGGCGTGGAGGTCCTCGCCTTCCCTCGGTTCCCAGCCCCAGTGTCTACAGTCCCACATCTACCCCCGTTTTCCTTTGCAAAGCGGGTTCAGATTTCCCACAGACCAATTCTCTAAGGCAGGGTTTGGATTCTCTTTTTTCCTCCTAAGTAAACGCTCGCTTTCCCCTGTTCTCCAGAGAGGAAGAGTAGCGAGGGGCCCAGTGCCAGCAGCTCCCATTCCTCTGGCCGGGCTCCCACCCCTACCCCTGTCCACTCCCAGCTCCCTGGAGTAGCCCCTGCTTTTCCTGGTCCGGGATGTTTCTCTGACGGGTTTGCCCTGGGAGCCACCAGCTGTGGTTCTCCGGGCTTTCCCGTCTCTCGAAGTCCAGGACGTTGCTGATGAACGACATCCTGATTCATCCTTTCCTCTGAACCCTCCAGGATGGTGTCCTTCCCACTGTGCCATGTCATCAGGGCCCGTGCGTGTCCCCCCACCCCCGGTCCTTTCTTCCCAGTAAACCAAGAGGGTCCAGGGTGTGCTTGGTGTTTGTGTTGGAGCCTCATCTTCCTAACTCGCGCTCGCACCAGCTCAGTGCCGGGCCCTCGACCCTTCAGTCAGTGCTTGCCGAAGAGAAGCAAACGGGGCCATGTCCCTAGGATGTCACCTGGATTTGCCTAGAAAGTAGCCTCAGGGCAGTAAGTGAGGAACAGCAGAGAAGCACAGCTCTGAGTTTCCCTTGCACCCCTGGCCCTGGGAACTTGCCAGGTGATGCTGTCTGACCCCAGGGAGCCTCTGCCGTTCCAGGTGCACACCTGGGTTAGGACCGGCCCTGGGGTGGCCGGGGGCTGCGTGCACGGTGTGCCCTCCCCACACACACGATGTGCCGTGTGCGCCCAGTCTCTGCGCCCTCTCACTCTTGTTTTCGTCACCAGGCTGTCTTCACTCTCCTCCTCGGACCCTTCACCTTCTTTGACGTCCAGAAGACCAAGTACTTGCAGATCCTGACATCGCTGATGAGATGGATCGGTGAGTCTGAGAAACACCTCGGGTCTGACGCCCTTTCTCCCCTCCTGTCCTCAGCCACGTGGGCCACGGCCACATGAGCTCACAGCCAGGGCTGCAACGTGGCATGGGCTTCCGTGGACTCCCGCGGGCCAGGAGGCGGCAGGTGCTCTGTGCCTTTTTACTGGTAGGGAAATCTAGTACCAAAAAAGAGAAGTCACTTCAAGGTCCCATAATGCGAGCAGAGGCGGGGCTCAGCCCTGGACTGCTGATTCCGAGTGTGCTGGGTCCGCCTGCAACCCACAGGTGGGCTCCGGGGCTCCTGGGGGCCTGGGTCAGGCTCAGCCCCCTTCAGGGCGGGGGAGAAGCCTGCTCTTTGCTCTCTTGGGCGCACTGTGTGGCACAACCATAGAACCCCGTGGGCCATGGCGGCCACCTCTGCGTCCCCGGCCACCAGGGTGGGAAGAGACACCCCATCTGTAGTACCTTCCAACTGTCTGACGCCCTGCTGAGCGAGAGCACCACCATCCTCAGGGGAGCTTGGGGGCTTCTCCCCCATACCAGGTCTGCGGCCAGGAGCTTGGTCACCCCCGACACTGTCCTACCAGCCACCCGGAAGGGCCAGGCTGCTGACCCACCTGGACCCGTAACCGGAGGGTGTGCAGTCGCTGCTCCCCCCCCACCGGCAGGCGCTCTGGGATCAGTTGCGCGCCTGCTTTGGTCTAAAAACAAAGATGCTGATGCTGTTATGGCTGACGGGCCTGGCAGAGGGGGTCTGCCCGGCCTCCAGGACCCCCGCGGGGTGCTCCCCAGGATCCCCCCTGCCCATCAGCACAGAGGTTCCCAAGGAACCCGAGGTTGGGAGGCGTCGCTCCTGACCCTCTGGCCCGGCTGCCGTCGCTGCTGCACCCGCCCTGATCAGGACTCGGGGTGCACGTCGCTCCGTATTCCGTGCTGGCACCCGGCACTGGATTGTGACGAGCTCAGGACAGTTTCTGATCCAGACGGTCTCCACCAAGTCTGGCACCTTCAGGCCCCCGGCTCCCCCTCACTCCAGGGTCCCAAGATCCCAGCGTAAGGAGCCACTGCATCCCAGGAGTCCCGGTGCACCTCCATTTGGAAGGTGCCAGGCCGTCCAGCCCAGCCCCTCCCCTGCAGAGGCAGGCACTGCAGCTCGAGGACGGCGCAGGCAGCCTCCAGCCCAGGAGCTCCTGAAGGGGGAAGGCCCCTGCTCCACCCTGAGGGGATGTCTGCCAGTGCCTTGTCTTGAGCCAGACTCGCCAGCCTGTAGCTTCTTCCCACTCTTGGTCCTTCCTGCAAGGAAATGAGAGCAGGACTGAGCCATCTGGTGTGTGAGCTCTGGGGCCTCTGTAGCTCGATGAGCTGCCCTTCACCGTCCAGCTGAGACGAGGGAACACCTGGATGCGGCAGGCGTCCTTGTCGGCCCCACCCAGTTGGTCTGACCCTATAGGCTGCTCTTCCCAGATTTCATTCACAAGCTCCAAAGCCCTGGGTTAAACTAACATGACCACCTGGGGAAAAAACGCAAACTCTTTCCTTAGAACGTAAGGATCACGCTAGCTCCGGGGTAGGAAGCTGGAAGGGAGCCTCCGTGGGTACCAGGAGGGGTTGTGCCCAAAAATTGGGATCACAATTACTGGCCGTCCAATCTTCTCCTTGTAAGTCCGCTTATAGGAAGTATTTGAAAGCCCCGGTGACCTCCAGAAGGAAAAGTTTTCTCTCGGTAAGCTGTATTTGGAGAAAACCGTCTCCTTCCTCGCTCCCTGGCCCAACTCTGTTGCCCCAACTCCTCCGGTCCCTGAAGTCGGGTCCCCAAGTCCTGGAGGTCTGGCCCCAGCCCGGCTCGGGCTTGGCTGTCCTTGACCTGCCGCATCAGCGGTGGAAGGGGCTCGTTAAGCGCTGGTTCCGTCGTCGGGGGGACAGAGCAGGGCGCGGGGGGGTGGAGGGGACGACGTGCTGTAGCTGACATGACGGATTCCCGGTCAGCCCACGCGGGGAGCCGCCTGGATAATGACAGTTAATGGCTTCTATAGCACCTGGGGCCCGTTTAGCACGAGGCATCTGGTGAGCGATGCATTTGTTAAAAGGGAGAAGGTTGTAAGAGGGAGTGGAGGAGGCTGACTGTCTGGGCACAGGATGCCAGGTGCCCCCAGGCTCAGGTCAGACCCAGCTCCCACCCACAGAGGTGGCACCGATCTCCCGTTGCTCGCTGGCCACAGGGTCCTCAGGCCCCTCAAGCGGCCCCTCCTGCTTCTGCGGTTGGAGTTCTCTTCCTCGTCCTCCAGAACCGGGCTCACGGAGTGTCACCTGCAGCTCAGCTGCTTTAGAAACTCAGCTGCTCTTTCCCATGGCACAGGCCACCCTGGCCCCCCGTGACCCCATCCTGCCTCTCCTCCCAGCCAGAGCCCCCCTCCCACAGGGCAGCAAGGGGACTTCAGGGGGACTCCTCTGGTCTCCCACCTGCAACTTCATGGGCCCTCGGTGGCAGCCCTTGCAGTGCGACAGAGCCAGGCGGCCGTGGCCTTGACAGAGGGTGCCAGGTGGAGACCAGCCCGTGAAGGTCATCCGCGCTTGTGTCGTGGTGGTGACATGGCTGTCTCTGCAAGTCACTCACCTCTTTTCTCCCTCTGATCCTTGAAATAATCAAGCGGCAGTACCCTCTCTGCGAACCTTCTCCCTGAGTCGCTGCTGTGGGTGACAGCTGCAGTAGGTGACGGCACAGGCCAGTCGTTTGTCTCCGTGAGGGACTCAGGCCTCTGGGCTTGGGAAGTAGACCCGTCTCTGACACAAAGCCCTCTCAAGTGGAAGACAAATAGGCCAGTGAAGTCAACTCTCTAACATGTAGTTGAACCCGGGGTTCAGTTCCCCGCCTGGGGCGGTGGAGACACCTGGGCGTTTTCCTTTGTAGACCTGGTGGAAGGAGTTTCCCTGGTCCTGACCCCAGGCAGCAGGCGGCAGCAGGAGGGGGGGCAGGGAGTGGAGATTGTGGAATCCGGGGAGCCCCCAGGCAGCCCCGCTGTGGGAGGGAGCGCGCGCCGCCCACGGGACGTCCCAGGGGGGTGTTTCCTCTGGCCCCAGCTGACCCCAGGTGATTTTTCTAGAACTCCTCCAAAGGCAGTGAGCACCAAGGCCCCGTTAGCCCTCTCAAGTTTGCGCCAAGTTGTCAGTTTGCAATGAGCTCCCTTTTCATTTTGCTTCTGAACGGCAGCTGTGCGGTCGTGCCCCCCCACCGACCTCCCTCCTTCCCACGCACCCTGCCTCTTCCCGCCGCCCAGATTAGGGCCCAGACTGTCCAAGAGAGCCGAGCGGGGAGCTCAGGGTGGCAATAAGTTGGCTTGGGTTCTAGGAAGACAAAAGGGAAGAATGAGCACCAAAGGGACCGGAAAATCATAAATAAACGTGCTGAGCCGGCCGGAAATGTTCCTGTGCGTAATTAGGAATTTGTTCTGCCATCTGTTGAAATGAGGCTGGGGCAGACTTGCAGGGACCCCACCCCGAGCAGGGGCCCCCGGAGCTCCAGACAAACGGGGAAGCCTTTAAGCTGGTTCCTCCAGGGTGTTCACCATGCCCTCCGCCAGAAGCCCCTGGTGCTGCCAGGACGGGATCTAAAAGTTGGATGGCCGTTGGAAATAGCCGCTTGTCGGGAAAATGTCAGAACATGTCTGACACGCGCCAGCATCGATTCGTGTCTTTTGCTGCTCAGAGAGGTTCTGGGGAGACCAGGCTGCCGAGTCTGGGAGACCCGGTTTGCAAATGCCCCTGAATTTGTGTGGACGAGAGCGATCGGTCGCCGTCCCGGCAGGTGAAGCTTGTCCAGGCCTCAGCAGACTCCCTGACCTGCCCCCCGTGCCGTCCACTGGTTCCTGAACACTCAGCTCCGGGCCGGGTGCGCAGGTCGGCCGGTATCCGTCGCCGGTGTGCGCTGACGGGCCAGCCTCCCTGTCAGGCGGTGGCGAAGGCCGGAAGATGAATTGGGACTGTGTGAAAAGCACTATTGGCAGAGCGCTCAGCAGCGGGTCAGCATCCAGACGCCAGCCCCGTGCGCGTCCCTGCCATTGGCGTCTCCGGCCACTGCGTCCTGGGAGCGGCCTCAGAGCGAGCCTCCCTTGGGGCTGGCCCGGAGATCAGAGACGGGGCCCAAGCCACCCGCAGAAAGAGCTGTGTCGCTGGATGGTCCCCGGAGAGACCTTGAAGCATCGCCGGCTGCCTCCGTATGTGTGTACCTGCCTCAGCACTGTGTGTACCTGGGGAACACCGGGCGGGGAGCCTCCCTGCCCCCACCAGCCTCCACCCGCATCGTCTTCAAGGAAGCCTGAGCCCAAGAGAAATGAGACGCAGGCCCACCTCACAGAGAGGCTGGGCTTCCTCCTGACTCCCAGCTCTCACTGTCAGCTGTAGGTCGACCAGGGACACTTAGGAGACGCCGACGACCGTGCTGTCCTTTATGTCCACAGGCCCAGCAGCGGTGGCACCAGAGCCTGGAGCCCTAAACCACGAAATGGGCCGCTGTGGACTGTTCTACCTGGGCCGCCCAGCAGGGGGCTCTCGGGCTGGAAGGGGCTGCGGCAGCACCATCACTTCACTCCCGTTGCCAGCCCCCCACCCCCGCCCCCGCAGACGCCTCCCACTCGGGGACCTGAACAGCTGGCTCGGCTCGGGGCTCCCCATTTGGTGGTGTTAAAAAAACGATTCTTTCTAATAAAGGCAGCTCTGGCTCAGGGCAGCCCTCTTCCGTCTGGGTTGTCAGGGACCTGCAGGGCTGCCTTCCCTCCGATCGTGTATTCAGAGCACCACGCACGTTATTCCCACCTCTGTGCTCCCTTCAAAGTGGGTCAGGCGCCGTCCTCCCCGACTGTTGTTGGAGAAACTTGAGGCTGCCTCATGAATTGTCTTGGCCCCGCTCGCCCCACCTTCCCTGGCTGGTGCCCCAGATTTGTCTTCCAGACCGAGCCAGCAGGGAGAGGTGGGACCCGGTGGTGGTAGCCCGAGTGGCAGAAGGTCCCCAGGAGGAGACCATCACCTGGGAACATAAGGGTTCAGGTTTGACCTGCCCCCAGAATGATCTGTGGCCGTGTGGCCTCCTCCCCCGCAGACCTATGACTGATCTCAGCTGAGTGTCTCCTGGTGGGACTGCTCTGATCTCTCACCACCAGCAGCCAGGGGTCTTCTACGTCTGAGCCATCTGTTCCCCACATCCTGTTGGCTCAGCAAGCCAGCTCAGCGTTTGAATTCCTTCAGGGTCACTCACTGCTGTCCCCTCACTCTCAACTGGTGCTCCTCGGGGGGCCAGGAAGGACCCCCGCTCCCTAAGGACGGTAGCACATGGGCCCCCCTCTGACCTTCCAGCCAGCCTTTGTCCTGAGCCTTTGCTGCTGCCCTACCTACCCTATCTCTGGGCCACTGTCCAGGGCTCTCCTGGGCCATTAAGGGTCCGGCTTTCCCTCATTACACAGCCAGTGGAGGGAATCCAGGAAAACCTTTTTATGTACGTTTCATTTCAGTCTTATTTTATTCTTGGTTTTCTGAAAGTCCTCTCTGCAGACTCAAAGGTCAGTTGAAAGAAGAGGGACTGGAGGGTTCTGTCTTAAGGCTTTCAGGGTCGAGCGGACACCTAATCAAAGTCTGCTGAAGGGCCAGCCACGTGTCGCCAAGTGACCCCTTTCATTAGCGGCAGGACTGACCTGAGAGCTCCGCTGGGCCCCAAGCAGAGGCCGTGGCTCTCCCGGCCGCACCTCCCCTCTGAGTGGCCTCTGTTGTCAGCAGCTCTGCTCTGCGTGTGGCTGACATGTGTGCTGGCCCGGCCATCAGGCAGGGACTCCTGTTCCGCCAGGAGGTTAGCAGGCCAGCTGCCTGGACTCTGGCAAGGGAAGGGAGGGTGAGGCCCACGCGGGGCGAGGTGTCTGACGGACACTGATGGTTACAGTTTCGCCTCTGCTCGGAATCAGGCTGTACACGAGCCAGGGTGAACCCCAGGCAGGCAGCCAGGTCAGGCGGCCATATCAGTCTACAGAGCTAGTGTGGCCCAGGGCAACCCTGGGGCTCCGGGGTTTACATTCAGACCAGGGCAACCCAACGCCCCTGTCACGACACTGCCTCTCCTCTTCCTCGCCTTCCTGTTTTCTCTCGGCATCCAGCCACTGCATAACAGCTGTCTTAGCTCAGGCTACTGTAAAATACCATGGGCTGTGTGGCTTAAACAGCAGAAATTTAATTTTTCAGCGCTGGGGGCTAGAAGCCCAAGATCAAGGTGCTGTCAGGGTTGGTTTCCGGTGAGGCCTCCCTCCCTGGCTTGTAGACGGCCGCCTTCTCACTGTGCCCTCACATGGCTTTTCCTCCGTGTGTGCAGAGAGAGAGCACGTACTCTGGTGTCTCTTTCTCTTCTTAAAAGCTCACGTATCCCATCAGATTAGGGTCCGCCCTTACAACTTCATCTAACCTGTAATGCCTCTTTAGGGGCCCTGTCCCCAAATACAGTCACATTGAGGATTAGGGCTTCGCCATACGAATCAGAAGAGGGGGACAGTGGCAAGAAGAAAGAGTTAAGAAAGGACTGAGCGGCCTTCAGGAAAGGTGACGATGTGGAAGTTTTATATTTCCAGTCTCTGGGAAGGAGATTAGTCCACCAGCAGCCAGAGGGCCCTCGGGTGCGCTTTCCCAGCGATGACAAATGGAGCTGTGGCTCTGACAGCTTAAGAATGAGGAACCGAGAGCCTGCCGCCCCAGGCGCCGCTTGCCGTGCCTTGAGAGCGTGGAAAGTTGAAGGATGAAAAGGCCAGAACTCTTGATCTCGTACTTGAGACTTGATTGCTTCAGAGACTCAAATACCTGCCCTTTATCAACGACCTGCGCCTCCTGACACACTTGGAGGCGGGGAGGCTTTGCCCTGAGTCCTTCTGGAGTAGAATCTCAGTCCCGTAAGTTGATTATGTAAACATCCTTCTCTTCTGCCTCCATGATGATGATGATGACTACGATGGCAACTACAGAGCTAGAATCCTCCAGAAACCACGGGGGCTGACCCTGCCTGGGAAGGTAGTCTGATTGGCTTTAAAGTCCCTCCCTTCGGTGGAAACCCAGGTGACTTTTTTTGCAGCAATCACAGAATGTGAAACCCAGGTGACTTTTTTTGCAGCAATCACAGAATGTCTCATCGACCTGACATGAAATGCGACCCAGGGCCAAGATGCTTCTGGAGCCGAGTGCATCTGCACGGGGAGCTTCCCCTTCTCCCCAGAGGGAGCCCCTCCCAGCCAGAGATGGAGTGTGTCCTGTCTTCTCGGAGCATGAAAGGAGGCCCCACCCCGACCACAGCCTGGGCTCAGGTGGGAGGGTGATGACAGAGGAAGGATGGGTGAACGTGAGCACCAAAGAACCCGAACAGAATTCCTTTCCGGTCTCGCCCAGCCCCCTACAGAGAGCACGTGCCGACTCCCCCCAGATGACAGGTGGAGGGGACGGCTTAGCCCTGTGTGGCCTTCAGTGGAGGGAGAGGAGGTGTCTCTGATTCACAGAGCAGATATGAGCAGCCTGCCCGGGGTCCTCCTGACCCCCAGAGCCCCAAAGACTAGCTGACCCCTGGGCCAGAGACGCTCAGCAGGGAAGGGTCATGGCTGCGGCTCCACCCGGCTGGGGTCACGAGGATGACCCCAGTACCCTCCTTGGAGCAAAAGGAGAATTAGGGGAGAACTCGGTATTGACAAGTTTTCCTGCTTGCCTGGGCTTTCCGGGTGGGAAGTCAGGTTTTTGCGACAAGAAAAGGGACTGACGCGTTTCTGAGCGACTGCTGTGGGCCAGGCCCTGCCCCTGTTCTTTATTGTACCAGCTTATTCCATCCTCCCAGCACCCACGAGCATCCCCCTTTTTAAAGGTGACGGAACAGGGGCACTGAGAAGTTAAGTGACTGCCCCGGGATCACACAGTTCGGTGGCAGAATCAGGAGTTGAGCCCAGAGTAACTTGAGAACTTAAGCTTGCTTAGAAGAAGGGCAGTGGCCACCTCTCTCCGTCTCTCCTGCTCTTTCCAAGGCGTTAGAGCTTCACGAGGTGAGCTGCCACTCACACCCCTGGCCTGTGGGTCTTGTGGGCCTGCCCAATGGCTCTCTGTTCACAGTCGGTCCTATCCTTTAAGGAATGGTTACACAGCCGCCTGCGCCCACTTCTAGGGCCGAGCAACTGCTTGGTCTTCAGTGGTTCTCAGCTCAGGCTGACGTTACCCTGTCAGTTCCTCCCAGCTCTCCTGAATCTCGGGAGGCCCTGGCCCAGCTCTGATGACCCAGCCTAAGGAGAGACACACGCATGCCCCAGCGCCTCTGAGGACAGTGCGGTGGTGAAGAAGGAAGCTGGTGCCGGATCCTCCCCCGGATCCAGCTCCCAGCCTGGAGCGCCAGTGCCCGAGCCGGGATGGGCACCCACAGCCATTCATTAGCATCAGCCCTGGCATGTTGATCCCCTTCTTGGAGAAGAGAGCGCCGTCCTCCTGACAGCCGCCTTGACAGGTGGCCTCCACCTCGCACGTGTCAGAGCAGAGCCACCTACAGGGCTCCGAAAACAGCAAGGTGTCTGGGGTCAGCATCAGGGCCGGTCCAGAGCTCCGGGGGTCAGGGGGCTCCCCAGGAGGCAGGCCCACCCGGGTGAGGCATGCTGCGGGGCTGGCTTGTGGAGAGGGCCCGGGGCTCCACTGGGAGGAGTCCGTCAGCTTCGCCGTTGGCTGTTAATCACAGCTTCACATATATGTGTGCTCCGGGGCCCTCAGGGATTAAGGATGAGGGATCTGGCCTTAGTGGACATGTGTCCCCCTCCTCCGTGACAGCTGTGTTCCTTCCAGTGCCTGCAGAGGACACAGCAGGGGTCAGGGCCGGGCACGGGCCACTGGGCAGAGCCCTCCTGTGTTCCAGAGAAGCTCTGTTCCAGCTCGAACTCCCACCAGAATGTCCCTCTGACTCGATGACCCAGGACCACAGGCCACTTGCCCAGCCCCACCCAGCAGTGCCTTCCCTCTGTAGGGCAGGTCGCCCTGGTGGGCACAGCCCAGGGAACTGATAGCCTATTTTCCCTTTAGCTCTTTAAAGACTGGTCCAGTATCACACCTTGGGCCTAGGTTTCAAGTGTCTCGTGCAGATCAGGGCAGGTGACCGAGGGTTACAGTGAGGAGACCTGGGCCAAGGTTGGGGGCAGGAGGCAGAGAGCTTTCTGATTCCCAACAGGTCAGGTGCTTCCCTCACACACCGCCACGGAGCACACGGTGACAGTAAACCCACGTTGCCCCATCAAAATATAATGCGAGCCAACTGGGGACTTTTCAATTTTGTGGCAGTCACATCTGATCATTTAATTAATTTTAATAATATGCTTATCCAACCTAAGATATCAAAAATACCTTTTCAACATGGAACCAATATGAGAAAATGATGAGTGAGCTAGGTTACCTTCCTTTTTCACGCTGAGTCTCTGAAATCCGGTGTGCGTTTTAGACTTCAGCAAGGCTCGTTTGGGGCCGGCCGCATTCAGGCACTCTGGAGCCTCACGTGGCTCATGGCTGCCCTGGTGGACAGCACAGCTGCACGTGCTTCTCTTTCAGAGCTCGAGGGTTTTACTGCCCCCTGCTAGGAGGGCCCTCAGAGGCACTCAGCATGCCCAGAGGTAGCCCATGCATAATTGCAAAGCCAGTCTTGGAGAAGGAGCGGAATGGTAAAACCGTCATGAGGGATCCCGTGTCCCATCATCACAGTGTCAGCGTGACAGCCTAATGGGGGGCGCGGGGCAGGGGGCTCCTGGGAGAGCTCTGTCCTGCCCTCCTCCAGGCAGGGAGAGTCTTGGCCCGAGCTCCCCAACTCCCGTGATGCTCAGGCAGGTGGCCCGGCTCATGCCAGCCCCACACCGACCCCAGAATTCTGTAAGGAAGGCGGAGCTCTGCATAGCCTCACCGCCACTCCAAGTGCTTGGGAGAGCCCCACCACAGCCCAGAGGCCAAGGCAGAGGCCCGGAAGGAACTCTCCCCTCTCCAGCGCCAGCGCAACCCACCCAGGGCTGGGTTCCAGTGCGCGAAGGCTGGAACTGGCTTCTGACCACTCCGATCTCTGCCTTAACCCACAGCCCCAAGACAGGCATACTGGGGTCACTGGTTGGACTCCCAGAGCCCCGGACCCAGACCTCAGACCCCTGCCCATCTCCACTTGGCCCCAAGAACGAGTCAGCTCCGACTCCTGTGAGGTCTGGGCCAGTTCACCTCTTTATGCAGCCGAGGCCCCAGGGTGGAGGGGGTCCAGGAGAGCAAAGGGAGGAACAGGAGAGGCCGAAGCAGTCCAGATTCGCGGTCGTCTGCCTTTTCACTCTCATCCCCTTATAAGTCTGGACCACCTTTACCCTTTGGCAGGAGTTCAGAGGGTGTCGGCTCAGCGGCCCAACTCTCTGCAGAGGAGAGAGGCTCTGAGGTCAGATAGACAGACAGCCGTGAGGCAAGACAGCTCCCAGCTGGGGCTCCTCATCTGACTCCAGCTCACAAAGAAGGGGGGAGGAGCAGGGGGCCTCCGTGGACAGCGGTGCTTCTCCTCTGACTGTGCAAGGGAACTCATGCATGACTCGTTAAATGTCGTGAGAATGCATCTTGACATAAAATATGACCTTGACCTCCATCCTTGAGGCTGCTGACGCCCCCAGGACAGAAAACTAGTAGTGACATGACCCCACTGACCTGCCACCATCCTGATACTGTCACCCCGGACGTGCCTGTGCTGGAGGGCCGTTCCTGGTGTAGATTTTCCTTTTAACCTGACCTCCTCAGAAAAGGAGGGGGAAAGATGTCTCCTCTAAGCAGTGCCCTCAGGGCTCAGGATTTGTACCGAGATTAGGACTTGCCTCCCCTCCTGTCTCTCTCCCTCCTTCCCAAGGCAGCGCATGTGGGGAGAGCGGAGAGCAGCTCCAGGTGGGTCGATATGCTGGGCGGAAGCGGTGAAGTCCCGGGGCCCCGACCCCCTGTCACCACCCTCATCGGGCTGCTCCTTCCCTCCTGCGCTGCGAGGGGGACTGCAGACAGGTTCTTCCAAGTTGGCTCTGGCGCCCGGTTCCCCTGTGACCCCCAGGTCTTCTTCCCTGGGCTTGGACGTCCCGAGACAGGGATCTCCCCATCTGCCCCCCTGCCCCTCCGCAGCTCATGTGGCTGTTAGGCAGTTCTTTCTGTGGTAGTAATTTGTGTCCTGTAAGTTCCACCCGGTGGCCCCCTGGACTGGGTTTTACTGCCTGCAGGACCGTAACTGCTGGCTCAGAGCGCCATCCCCAGATGCCCAGAATAGTGTCTGCACGGTGGGCTCAGTACATCCTTGCTGAATGAACGAGTGGTCCTGGTGAGCCCCTTGAGCCACACAAAACAAGCGCAGCTGTTCTTACATGGGCTCTTACCGCAGATATTAAAAAAGAGGTCTCCTGATCCCCCACGTCACCTGGCAGCTGCATCTTCCGAGGCCGTCAGCCACTCCTCGTGTGACATGTGTCGGGCCCTCCCCTCTCCCCCCACAGCATCCTCCCCGGCAGCTCGCTGCACCTCCTCACCCCTTGGAGCATGACTCCTGTGCAGGATGCAGGTGGATGCGGACTGCTACCCTGTCCGTCACGTGGGCTCCCTGAGCACAGCCCGTGAGGCTCAGCGAGAAGCTCAGCCCGCCCTGCCCTCGGGGAACTGTGAGGCCTGCTCACCCAGACGTCAGGACCGCTCGCGCCCTGTCCCCCTCTCCCAAGCGGCCACCCCCGCCTCCCACACGGCAGCGACCAGGTGGCGCGAGCTGCCAGTGGCCGCGCCCGAGCCCTGGGCATCCTGTGTGCACTGAGAGCCCTGCTCTCCGCCGAACTTCCTGGCCGCGTTTGTCGCTCACAACCTGTCATCCTCATTTCGTCTTGATTCATCATCAGACCTAATGAGTTTTTGGAGCAGCTACCTCCCGGGGACGGGACGATCAGTCTAGGAGATGGCTGTTGAACTCTGCTTCCCCGGCAATGCGTGGAGGGAAGGGCCGGGAGCAGAGGACTGTGGTCCAGAGGGTAGGTTCGGGCGGCCCTCGTGCCAGGACCCCTCCCTCAAGGTCAGAGCTGCCGGTCAGGGCTGGCCAGACAGCTCGCCTTGAAGTCAGCGAGCCAGTTTCTGCCTGCGTTTCTTACAGCCTCTTGGAGATGTAGGGCTGAGGAGATGAGTAGAGAAGCATCAGCTCAGCCAGCATCCCAGCTGCAGGCAGCAGTGATGAGCTCATGTCCCAACAGCCGACTTCTCCCTGCCTCCTCCACGCCCACCAGACCCAGGGCCCCGCGGCCGAGCAACAGACAGGATTTCCCCACTTGCCTCTTTGCCAGTCCGCGCTGGCCTCGGCCTGGGCCAGGAGTAGCGCCGGGTCACCGGGGGACGCTCCGCTAGTGGCACGACAGGATTGAAGTCTTGTCTTACAGCAGCTGCCCCCTTTGCCCCGACCCTGGTGGCCCAGCTCTGCTGGCGGAGGTGTCAGCTGCAGCCTCGTGAACAGCTAATCGGCAGGCGGCCCACCCGCTCAGCTCTGCTTCGTAACCCTTTCCGGCCCAAGACAGACTGCC
This sequence comes from Aethalodelphis obliquidens, assembly GCF_003676395.1. Taxonomy (NCBI): domain Eukaryota; kingdom Metazoa; phylum Chordata; class Mammalia; order Artiodactyla; family Delphinidae; genus Aethalodelphis; species Aethalodelphis obliquidens. Next base: position 6,607,473 of record NW_020837988.1, read on the forward strand.
TGGCACACGGGGGACTCCGCCTCCACCCCATCCACCGTCTCCCCTGGGTGCTGCCCTCACACCCTGCCCCAGTGCACTTCCTGGGTGCGGTTCTGCCACACAGATCTCTGGCCCGCACACCCCTCCTGCACCCACCCTGAGAAATGTGACAAGCCAGACTGCCGGGGTCCTGAGTGTCCCCGAGGAAACAGGGAGGCCCTCACGGGGTGTCCTGTCCCAGGCCCGAGAGGGTTCAGCCAGAGGCAGCTCCTCTGGGAGGGACTGGGTCACCACTTGCCCCTTGACTGACCACAGCTGGCGGGATTTGTGACACCCCTCAGTCGTGGGGCCCTCGGAATCAGCAGCGGCAGGGCCGGAGTCGGATGAGAGCATCAGAAACAAATCATCGTCTTTATTGGCAATTTTCACAGGCCTGTTCCCTGGCTCCCCTCCCCCGATCCTGTCCCCAGCAGTGTCAGCAGCTCTGATGAAAAGTAACAGATGACATTTCCGTTGAGCCCACTTCCGAGTGTCATTATGGGAAAACATTGGTCTGGCTTCCCGTGAATCCTGGAAGAAAGGCCTCTTCCTTCCAGGGAGTGGGGAGGGCATGACGTGGCCCGAGGGGACAGTGGGGAGACCCCCAGCCTCCCACTCGGGAGGAGCCCTGAGCTTCCCGTGGGCTGGCAGGCAGTCTCTTCAGCCACTGTTCCTTCACGCTCGCCTGCGTCACTCCCCGAGAAATGTCAGGTGTCATCGTGGGCTTTACCTGAGCGATGGGGGCCCGGGCTGGAGGGGCTGTCAGGTCTGGTCTCAACAGAGACAGCAGCGGTTTATGGACTCCAACACTGGAGACAGGGACACCGGTGGTCCCTGGGTGTGCCGAGTGGCTAAGGGTGGCAGTTCTGGGAGATCTGGATAACAGATGCAAGAAGCCAGAGACTCAGAGAGAGGCTGCTGGATCTGGAAGTATGTCTGTCTGCTGGGAGCAGCGGCTGGGAAGCCCGGCTCTGGGCATGAGACCCACAGGAGGGCCGCTGTAAGAGGTGCAGCTGGCCTGGAGCTCTCTTTGCTCTGAACAGATAGATCGTGGGTCCCCTACCGCTTCTGCAGCAAAGCCAGGTCAGAGTTACTCCCTGTACTTCTGTGCCTCCTACCTGTGCCACCAGGCCCAGGAGAACAGAGCCACATGCCCTTGGCCTCCAGCCTTGGACTCAGCTCCCACGATCCTTGAGCTTTGGTGCCATTTCTTCCCTCGAGTGAGCCTAGGTACCTTCCTTCCCGGTGTTGGCCCCTGGGTGCCCGCCTCCGCTCAGGGCTGCCCGCACTCTTCACTGCCGCCCCTTAGCTGTCCCTGGCAGATGCCCTGGCCCAGGAGGACACCTCCTCCCAAGTGCTCCGTGCCTCCACCCCTGCTCCTCAGACACACATTCTTGAAACCAAAGGAGAGTCAGGAAGCTGGCAGGAAGCCCCCCAACCCCCAGACCCCTGGGGCCAGGAAGGGAGCCGGGAAGCGCCTGGCCAGGAGCCTGCGCTCCTCTGAGAAGACAGCAGGGGGCTCTGCTGCCGATCTCCCCGCGCAGCCCCCGTCATGCCCGGCCCTCACCCCCAGACACCTTCCCTCACCTGCTGGCGTGGGGTGTGCACGGCATGTCCCCAGCAGCAGCGGCCACTGCTGACCTGCCCCAGAGTGTGACCCTCACGGCCACAGGAATTTAACCCTTAGAACCCATCCACAGACGCTAGCAGAACCCGCAGGTTCTCTCTCATGGGGCTCGGGTCCCTCGGCAGGCGCCCCCAGACCAGAGGCTGGCCCAGGTAGGGCTGCCCCTCCTTCCCTGGCTCACTCCCGTCCTGTTTCCAGCTTTCGCCATCATGATCGTGCTGGCCCTGGTGCGCATCGCGCATGGGCGTGGGGAGGGGCGCCCGCCGCTGGCCGACTTCTCCGGCGTCCGGAACCTGTTCGGCGTGTGCATCTACTCCTTCATGAGCCAACACTCCCTGCCGTCCCTCATCACCCCCATCTCCTCCAAGCGCCACCTCACACGCCTGGTCTTCCTGGACTACGTGCTGATCCTGGCTTTCTACGGCCTCCTCTCCTTCACCGCCATCTTCTGCTTCCGCGGTGACAGCCTCCTGGACATGTACACCCTCAACTTTGCGCGCTGCGACGTCGTGAGCCTGGCCGCCGTGCGCTTCTTCCTGGGCCTCTTCCCCGTCTTCACCATCAGCACCAACTTCCCCATCATCGCCGTGACCCTGCGCAACAACTGGAAGACGCTTTTCCACCGAGAGGGGGGCACATACCCCTGGGTGGTGGACCACGTGGTGTTCCCCACCATCACCCTGCTGCCCCCTGTGCTGGTGGCCTTCTGCACACACGACCTGGAGTCCCTGGTGGGCATCACGGGGGCCTACGCGGGCACAGGCATCCAGTACGTCATCCCCGCCTTCTTGGTGTACCTCTGCCGCAAGGACACCCAGCTGGCCTTCGGCTACGGGACCGTCAACAAGCACGGGTCCCCTTTCCGCCGCACCTTCTGGGTGGGCTTTGTGCTGCTCTGGGCTTTCTCCTGCTTCTTCTTTGTCACCGCCAACATCGTCCTCAGCGAGACTAAGCTCTGATGGCAGGACAAGTCTGGTGACGAGAGGGGTGGGGCCCCCCCGCCCTCCCCGCTGGCAGAGCCAAGGGCTAGTTGCCTCCCAGGTGTCCGTGGGGCAGGCAAGGCCCGGGCTCTTGGAGGGTACCCTCCACGCCTCCAGCTGGGGGGCTCCCCCACCCAGGATTCCGCACAGTCTGCACCTCGCCTCACTTGCCGGGGTCACCCTCCTCCAGGTCCTCCTGCTGGGGCTGCCCCCAGCCAGCCGAGTCCCACAACCGGGCACACGGCTGCTCCTAGATTCTAGGACTGGTTACTGGGATCGAGCCCTCTGCTTTCACACACTCCACCACCAGGGCGGGCTCTTCCCCCGGAAGGGTGGAGACGCAGTGCTGGCACTGCCACTATTTATGCCAGACACGTGTCCCCCCCACCCCTTACCCCGCTCTCCCAGTCCCTCCCGCATCCTTGTCTGGGAAATCTCCATTAGGGCAACCCCAGGCCGCAGCGCTCACCTTCCCACCGGGCCTGGAGGTGCCGAGTGCCTCTCCTAGGGGAGTGCCTGGCCAGCTGACAACAAGGACCATAAGTGCTACTTGGCACCAGGGTCCCCAGACCAGAGGTGGGAGGGCCCCGCTGTGGGCGCCAGCTCCTGTCCTGGGCTTCGGAGCCCATGATGACTCCGGAGCAGCGGGTGGGAGCAGCCTTTCCGCACGGGCACAGCAGCCCACGCACGGGGTTTAAAGCCCAGAGCTCTCGACCCCTGAAAGGGAGCCTCGGGCTTCCTGCGGGGGGGGGGGGGGGGGGGGGGGGGCGGGGGGGAGCAGCGTGCAAGGGCCACCAGAGGGGAGCTACCCCCAGCTGTCACCGCAGTGGCCTGGGAGCACCCCGGGCATGGAGCCCGTGGTTCCCACCCTGTGAGAGAGGTCGGGCCTGCCCCCACCCCAGCACATGGAGCAGAAGCTCTTACCTTACAGAAAAAACCCTTAGAACCCATACACAGACTCTAGCAAAACCCTAACCAGCTACATTTCAGTCTGAGTAAAGCGCAGCTGCGGGAGTACCCAGCCCTGCCCCCGCTCCAACACTACGGCGGCTCCCTTTGGAGCCCAGCTGTGTGTGCTCAGCGTCCACGCTCTCCATGTCCCTTGGGCGCTGTGGGGTGAGACGGGGCCCCGGCCACCATTCCCATAGAAGGAGAGCCACGTTCCCGGGCACGTCACCAGCTCCACGTGCTCCCCTCCCCCCCAACAATCGTGCATGCACCTGCTGGGCCAGCCTTCCTCGGAGACACATGGGACCCTAAAGAACTCTGCATTTTCAATGTGCCTTCTCCTGTGTCAGGGCCTGGGGGCTCCTCCTGACCCTCCCTCGTGTGGCCCCGGCCCTGGGCCTAAGCCCACTTGTCCTGGAGCCCACAGCAGCTGGGCTGTGTCTCGGGGTGGGTCAGGCCCTCTGGGGTGGGGTCTCGGCCCTTCCCCCTCCCTCCGCTGATTTCAGTGCCTTGCTCCGCTCTCCAGGGAACCCCTTGCAGCCTCCCCCCTGCATCTCACCGTCATCGAACTTTGGACAGAGCGAGGACGCCAGGTCTCCTGGGGCCCACGGTGGTCTCAGGGCAGGGGGACATGGGATTTGCAAGAACACGGGGAGTCCGCAGGCAGCCCCAGCCCTCCCCTATGGCCCCCCGGCAGCCCCGGCCTGTGAGAGTCCCGTGTCATAATCGGCCGCGATCTGCTCTCTTTTGCCGCGCATCTTCAGTTCTCACAGCTCATCCGGCGTACTGTTACTTTTCCACCCTCGTGAAAGAGGGACGCCTCTTCCGCATTTGCCATCGTGGCTGCTTCCCAGGAGGCCTTGCGGGGTGGGCGGGGCCGGGGGCCTCACGAGGCCCCGCCTCCCGTGGCACGGACCCCCGCCGGAAGCTGCCGGAATGTTTGCTGAAAATTAAAACATCTGTACTTACCCTTCTCTAATTACATTCCCTCTTGCTTAAGGACAAAGCAAATTAAATCATCCCGCCGCCTCAGGTTCCAATCCAAATTTTGGACACAAATTTACTAGCGTGGTAAAGCCAGTTTGATTTATGGGGCAGTCTGGAGGCACACAGCAGTGGAGCCGGATGGCTGCATTCCCCTCCGCCTCCGAGCTGGGCAACCACAGTCCTGGAAGGAATTGGCCGGAGGTGACCACGTCACTGGGTTCCTTTGCTCCTTGGTGTTTGCCTGCTGTCTGTCGTGCTAGAGGTCAGATGGGGTCAGCTTCCTCTCTACTGCTGATGGCCTGAGGGAGGGGGCGCGGGGACCCTGACAGCTAGACGTTCCCAGGTGAGGCTTGTTCACCTTGCCCATGCAGCACATTCGCCTGTGAGTTTTTACATCAGCTTGCGGAGGTGGGCCAGTTGGGTCATGGTTTGCGTTCTACCGATGGGCCCTGTGATCTATGGTGGGGAAGCCAGAAGAGGATGCCAGCCCAACCTGGCCCAGTTACAAGTGTTGCTGTGGAGGAGAACATAAACTCAGCAGGCTCCACCCGACGCCATTCACCCGCACTGACCCAGACTGGCCCCGAGGGCAGGCCAGTTCAAGGTGGGAGGCAGCCTTCTCTGTCTCGTTCCCTGCCGAGGCACTGGAGCCTCGTGCCATCGCGCCAGCGGCTCCTGGCTGTTCCCTCACCTGAGGCCAGAGAGATGACTGCGGGCTTATGGATGGGACAGATGGCGGGTGACAGGCCGGGAGGCACTGCCGAGTGGTGGGAGGTGGGCAGCGGGCACCTCGCCAGGCCCTCAGACACACACCTGTTCCCGCCAGATGGGGGCCAGGAGCGGCCTCAGCAATGGGAAGAGGCTACAGTCAGAGTGGGGGTGGGTCAGGGGCTGCCCCTACCTCATGGGGAACCAGCCCAGGGGAAGAGCCTGGTTGTGTGTGACACTGAGCCAGCGAAGGCTGAGGCCGTGCCTGTCTAGGGACCGGATCCCTGATCAGGGCTGACACCCGGCTCTTGCGCAACCAGCATCCAGAGCTGCACGAGGGAGCTTCACGATCCCTTCTCCCCGGGGCCTGGGGCTCACGGTGTCGATTGGAGAAAGGGGAAAGTGACATCTACTAGTGCCTGGTGTATGCGGGCACAGTGCTGGGCACTTTCCACGTGGACCTTGGTGGCATAACTCGCGGGTTAAGAGCATAGACCGAGAAGTCGGACTTGCCACTTGCAGGCAGCAAACCCCGTGCTCTCTCCTCCTGTCCTTTGTAACATGGGGAGGATAGCACCTGCATCACTGACCTGTATGGGGCTAAAGTCCTGAGTACCTGACACAGAAGTGTTCAATAAAGCTCTCAGGTACTGATGCCCAGCTCCCTTGTCCCTTGCCAGCCATACTGCACGTGTACCACATACCTCTAGACTGGTTGAAGACCCCTGGTTTGGGTCCTCACGCACCTAACCGGTTTCATAGCCTCCTGATGAGTCAAGTGGCTTCTTCTTAGCAACTGCCTGCCACAGTTCAGAAGCGGGAAATGGACTTGAATTCTTTAGGGCTTTGGGGAGGGGGTGGTCTCTGGTTCCCCAACACGCCCAGGAAACTGAAGGACAGCCTTCCTCCGTCACAGAGCCAGACTCAGGCCAGGCTGGGGAGTTTTGGAGCCAAGACTGAAGCTCAAGTATCGTAAGTGAGGGCATCGTGCCCCCTCCCCACACACGGGTGGTGTGGACCATGAACTCAGTAAAGACAGAGGAAGAAACACAGCGATGGCAGCAGCAGGAGGGAACGGGGAAAGACAGTAGGAATTTCTACTGCTGAGATGTGACCAAAGGCCTCTCCCTGTGTCCCACAAAAAAACCCCCAGCATTTGGGTGTCTGGTGTCTGGGTTCAGCTGGCTGTGCTACACTGTCACGCCCTTGTGTGTGATGACTGAACATCTGTGGCTTCACTCTCCCACACAGCTGGCTCCCTCCTCCCCTGCCAGGCTTTCTGTCCTCCCCTTGATAATGCAGGACCCTTCCTCGGTCCTCCCGCAGAGGGGCAGGAAGCATCCTTCCTGCCCCCACTCCCCATTGGACTCACTTCTCCTCAGAATACATTCTTAGAGAAGGAGCAAGGCGGCCAGGAGCCCGGCCCCAGGAGCAGGATTGGCCCCTCGTCAGAGCCAGTCAGAAGCAGGCTCAGCTCCACATGTGGTTCTTAATTATCTTTCCAGTTCTTGGTTATTAATGATCTTGGAGAGCGAGCAGAGAGCAGCCTGGCCCTCGCAACTCCTCCAGGCGTCACCTGCTGCAGCCTTCCGCCCAGCGCTGCGCACAGACCCTGACCCAGGGAGCTCAGGTCCAGGGGCTGGTGGCCAGCGGTTAACCCTCTAACCTCCAGTGGCTGCAACCAAGGTCAAGCTCCCTTCCACGGCACTGGCCTCTAGCACCCCCCTTAGACTCACACTCACAACCTGTTTTTGAGCGCCCCCCCCCCCCATCCTGGACCTGGATCCGTGAAAATCCATGGGGCAGAGAATGTGAAATTGACTATAATGGGCTGGGGGGGCACACATTCTTGCGGTTGTCAGGCCCTCCAGCCAGGAACGGAGGGGTATTGGCAATTTCCGCCACTCTACCATTTCAGCGGCTCTCACCCCTAAAACTAAACAAAAAAACTTCCAGTTTTCATGGCTCCAGCCCCAGCAGTAGAATATTTGGAGACTGGAGAGGGGACCCAGCCTGCTGGGAGCCAACAAGGAGCCATGTGGGTAAGGGCACTGGGCCGTGGCCGCACGTGGTACTGGCATCCAGCACTGCCCTCCCCAGCCCCCTCCCTACTACATGGAGTTAAGTTTCTGCCCTGCTTCACCCAAATTGCCGGGGACAACAAGGCCTTGGACTTCACAGGCTCACAGTTAGAAAAGGCTCTAACGGCACCAATTATGCTCACCGTGTTTGCGGAATGGATGGAAGGAGGGCTGGCTTGCTTTAGTCATTGTGGGGCTAAATGTAACCACAGAGGTGAAAGCATTGAAAATGGTATGCAAGAGCCATCTTTTTAGATGGTTCACAGCCAGTGACATGTGACAGAGGAAGGAGGTGGGGCTGAGAGCCCCAGAGGGAGGACAGAGAACTGAGATGTGGGACAGATTCTCTGACCTGGAGGTCTTTCCCTCCCAAGGCTGAGCCGTGCCTGACCCCGGAAGCCACCCATGCCAGGCTTCCAGAGCCAGCAGGCAGTCCGAGCCCTGCACAGCCACCGCGGGGCGAACACAGCTGGCTAGGGCCCAAGAGAGCCCAGCAGGTTCCCCACAACAGACCTCCCTGCGTTTCCACCATAACATTGTCAGGCTCCCATGGGGGCCCCTGGCGGGGCAGAACCCCCAGAGCCCCTAGCACGAGCCCTTCTTTTCAAGGAGATTGAAGGATGAGCTCCATCCATCACCACCAGAGCCCCCGTGCTGAGCACATTTGTCTCATTTGGCACCAGAGCGGGCGGGAGCTGGCACTGAATACCAAGTGGCTTCTGCTGCCTGGAGCCCTCTCTCAGCCTTGCCTCCCGGATACTCCACAAAGGGAGCTGCCCACCTGCTCTAGGCAGACACCCCATCTGGGATACTCCCATGATGCTCCTGTTGCCTACCAGCTCTGGTGTGCCCCCTCCAGGGATGCAGAATGAGGCAGCCAGGACCAGTGGGTTGTAAAAGGTTTGTTTAATGTCCCAGCACTCTGAGGAGAAGAAACTCCAGCCAGCTGGAGCCAGGAGCAGGACCACCCTGCCCCAACACCGAGCTCCAGCCTCCATGCTCCCACACCAAGCCCCCAGAAGCCACGACCAGGGACTGGCTCACAGCAGGGCAGGGAGACCCCACTGCTCCCTGTGACTCCAGGCCAGGTGGGAAGGGATTTGCATAAGAAGATAGCAAAAGCCCAGCCCACACCAGGACCTGAGGCTGCTGAGGTCGCTGAGCTGACCATGGAAGACATCATCTGTCACTGGGTTCCCATGGCCAGGATTTCATGGCAGAAGCCAGAAAAGCCTGAGCCCACCTACCCCCCAACGCTGGCAATGCCAGGCAGAGAGTCCAGCTGAGCAGAATAGCTGACACGTCACACTTCCGATTCCAAGCTGGAGATCCGCCTCCAGGTGCACGGTCGGGGGAAGCCGTGCATCCCACAGGCCACCCTACTGACCTCTTCCAGCCCCCCAGTGTCCCTGTATTCTGTGCTCAGCCCCAGAGTCCTGCCCCTGTGCCCCGGAGGCCCCCAAGCCCCAGGAAGCCAGGGGCCGTGGCTGACACAGGGTGGGAGGTGAGGGCAGACAGCCCCCCAGCAAAGCGGCAGGTGGGCATGGGCGTGGAGGCAGGCGTGCTGTCCATGCGGCCAGGGGGGGGCCCCTGCCCACACCCGCTCCTGGCAGGCCTCCCGGTAGGACGGCAGCCGCATCGACTGCGCCTGCGTCCAGCGCCCGCAGGCCGGGCGGGCACACCGGGAGGGCTCCGAGCTGGGCCGGGCGAAGGCCTCGGTCACCGAGCTGGGCAGGGAAGCGTGGCGCGGGCGCGAACCTCGGGCCCAGGCCGCGCGCAGGAGAGCCTCCCGCCGGGCCAGCTGCTCCGGCCCGAGCAGCGGCAGGTCCTCGGGCTCGGGGGTCTCCGGGAAGAGCGGAAGGAAGGGGCACCCTGACCGGTCGGCTCGAGGGAAGGAGCTGTAGTGACAGCGCTCAGGCGACTGAGGGCGCTCCGGGAGCGCGCGCCGCTCGGAGGCCGAGAGGTGCCGCCCGCCGCGCCCGGTCAGCGACGGCCACCGCGCCTCCCAGGCCGGCCGGCCGGACACCTGGGAGACGTCGGGTAGGGAGGACCCGGGCGTCGGGGGGCGGCCCGGGGGCTGCGGGGCCCTACGCCCCAGAGCGGTGCGGCCCCCGCCCGGCGGCCCGCAGCCCGTGGGGCTCGGCTCGGGGGTCGGGCCGGGGGTGGGCGGCCGCGGACTGGGGCAGGCGGGCGGCGGGGGCGCACGGCGGCCGCCGCCCCAGCTCTCGATGGTGCGCGTGGCGCGGTCCAGGGAGCTGCTCACGCCCGCCGTGGTCACGATGTCGCGCGCCGCCTGCAGCATCTTGAGCACGCTGACCTGGGCCGAGCCGGCGGTGAGGTCCGGGCTGGGCGGCCGCGCGGGGCTGGCCAGGCTCTGCACCCCGCTAAAGCAGCTGTAGATGCCCTGGGCGGGAGGCAGGAGACCGACACGGCGTGAGCGGCGCCCACCCTTCCGGGACTGCCCCACGCCCCACGCCCCACACCCAGGTGGGAAGCATCAGCCCAGGTGTCTCTAAGTCCCAGGAAGTAACTAACATTTGTTAAGCTCCTACTGTGTGCTGCTGGGAGAGCTTACAGTGGAGCTCTCCGAGGCACCAAGAGGGTAACTCCTTCTCCTAAAGTCACACAGCTTGTAAATGGCAGTGAGGACTCGAACCCCGGTCAGCCCGGCTCCAAAGTCCTGCCCTGCCTGCTGGAAAAGGGCTCTGCTTCTCACCTGCTGTGTGATGCTGGCAGGCCATGCCACCTCTCCAGACCTCAGTTTTTACATCTGTAAATGGGGCCATGGCAAGCTCTGACTTAGCTGGGTTGCTGCCCCTGAAGCTGGGGCCTGTCTAGGGTGGAGTGGGCACCCACCCTGCTGAAGGCCAGCAGGAAGTCCAGCCGGGACGCGTTGGGCACCGAGTGGCGCAGCTTCCGGTAGACCAGATGCTCCCAGGCGAAGACCAGCAGGGCCAGCCCCATGGCCACGAGCAGCATGTAGAAGACGCCGGCCATGTTATCGATGTCTAGCTTGCTGCTCATCACCTCGTTCTTCTCGTTCTGGCAGATCCCCGAGAGCCACACCGTCTCCAGCTTCTGGGTCTCCCCTGGTGGGGGCGAGGCACACCTGGCTCAGGAAGGACCCTTCCAGTGCTCACCCAAGCCTGGAGTGGTCTGGGGCCAGGGTACCACCCACCTGTAGGACCACACGGGGATCCAGCCCAGCAGGGGAGGATGGGGGGAGGGGGTGTCAATGAGCAGGAAGGAGGAGAGCAGAGTGGGAGCTGGGGGGGGGATGCCAGCCTCTGACATGCCCACCTCCCACAAGCCCACACTCCACATGCCCAGCAAAGGCTTGTCGACTGCATAAATTTTATCATTCATTTATTCATCAAACACTTATTGGTCACCTACACGCCGGGCATGGAGCTGGGCACACAGAGACAAAAGGCCTCGGCCCCCAAGGAGGCTGCAGGCACCTTCATGGTTATCACTCGCGTTATTCTACGGCACTGATGGAAAACCAGACAGTTCTTTATCTCACAGGGTTGGGACTCTAAATTCAAACTCTCTCTGGGTGTTGGGGCAGCCCAGCCGGACCGCTCACACGTGTGAGCCCCCGGGGTACGAAGGCAAACCTGGGTTCTGGCTCTGGGATTAGGCAGGCTGTTGGCACTACCCCAGGTCATCTCAAGATGGCAATGGAGGGGAGGGGTCTTGGGGAAAAGTAAAGGAGTTCAGATGCCCCCAACCTCCACCGTGTGGCCTGAGCTCCTTCCTGTCTTCCCATCCTGCAAGGGCTCCCCAGCTAGTTCCTGCTCCCTCCCGGCAAACCAACCCCTCCCCACGTCTCCATCCCGCTGCTCCTAATACCCGCCACCCAGCCACTGCACCCACCTCTCACCCCCAGAGACCTCTCTCCGTGCCCGCGGGCCCTGGGCACTCAGAGGACAGTGGTGGGGATGTTGACCAGCCGTCGGGCAGCTGTCCCGATCACGGGCTCTGTGGCCCACCTGGGACCCACCCCAGCCCCCATCAGCGGCTGCACCCACCGTCCCCCAGGAACTGCAGGAGCGCCAGGTCTATGGCCCGCTTCCAGTGGGAGTCCTTCTGCATGGCGATGCCGTAGCCAGTGGTGGCAAAGACCTTGCCAGAGCCAATGGTGACCAGCTTGCAGCCCTCGTCCTTGCCCGCCATGTAGTTGAGGACAGCAGCGTCATAGATGAAGGCATCCAGCTTCCTGGGGACAGGCTGAGCCCTCAGGCCAGGGATCAAGTGGGGTTCAGGGCACCAAACCTGGGGCCTGACAGGGGTCTGGGCCACGTGGGCCCACTGACCACCACCCAGGAGGGATGGATGGGCAGAGCCTTCTCTAGTTCTCTGGGGTCCTGGTGCAGAGAAGCCCCCTCCCACAGCTTCGGAACCCCACCTACCCTCCTCCTCAGAGAGGCCAGGGGACACTCTGCTCCCAGAGGACACACCCTCTGTGCCCTCCAGGCCCCTAAATATCCTAAGAAGGTGACAACCAACACCTGAGGGCACGGCTGAACCTTGGTCAATACCACAGCTGCGTCTCTGGGCTCTGGTGGGCGTCCTCAAGCTGCACTCTGCCCCAAGGCCTCCTCACCCCCTCCCCGGGGGTCCTACATGGCAACCCAGTCTCACCGTCCCACCTTGGGTCTCTCGGGGAGACACGTGGGTAGAGACAGTCAGGGGGTGGGTGCAGGACTGCGGACCCACCCCATCTTGAGGCTGCTAAGCGCGTCCTCCACTGAGCGCTGGTTGAACTTGACCATGTGGGTGTGCATGTCACGGTAGTTGCTGCGAATGTTCCGCTCTGTGCTGCCGTTGGGCACGGTGCCGAAGCGGAAGGGCGGGTACTGATCCTGAGGCCGCTGGAACTGCGCGCAGAGGGCAGCGCCATTCATAACCCCTCCTCCGACCCTCCAGCCGACCCGGCCCCGACCCCATCCCCCTAGTCTGGACTTGAATAGCGAGCGCAGCATGGTCTTAGAGGCTGTCCAGCCCACGCCTGTGTTTTACAAACGGGGAAACTGAGGCCGGGACAGGGAGAGACTTACTCAAGGCCACTTAGTCAGTGGACCTGAGCCGTCTCTCCCTGTCCCCGTCCCCAGCCCCAGCCCCCTCCTCCCCAGGCTCCCCCGCTTCTGCCTGCTCCCGCCTCCAGTTCAAATTCCACTGATTCCAACTGTCCTGTGTCCCACCCAAGGCCTGCCCCTGGCTGCGGCATCCCCCCACCCTCCAACAGCACCCTCTGGGGCTCCAGAACCTTCTTGTCACTGAGGCCAGACACAGTGTCGATGTACTGCTCCTGAATCATGAAGGCGGCCAGGTTGGCGGTGTAGCTGGCGAGGAAGATGACGGCGAAGAAAGCCCAGACCAGGACCATGATCTTGCTGGTGGTGCCCCGGGGGTTCTCGATGGGCACCGAGTTGTTGAAGACCAGTGCCCAGAGAAGCCACACAGACTTGCCGATGGTGAAGGACGGGCCCCCAGACTCTGGGGGTGAAAGCGGGGACACTGGTGCTCCTCTTGCCCGGCACAGAGGGGGTCAGGTTCAGCCCACCCAACTCCACGGCTCCCGTCTCTGCTCTGTCCTGGGTGGAGACCCCATCCCTGGCTGACCCCACCCCAGGGCACGTCAACTCACCTTGCTTCTCTCTCTCTCTCATGTATCTGATTGGCCCCCTGCATATTGTCGGAAGGCCAGGGACCTCCCCCACGGGGCATTCTCTGAAGGGCCCCTCTGGCCCTGAGCCCACCCCTCCTGGGAGTGCCAGCCCTGCCCCTGCCCCCGGGCCCAGGTGGGAGCTGACTCTTGCCGCTGGTGAGGTTCTGGTTGTAGCTGACGGGGCTGAAGTACTCGAACATGAAGACGGTTATGGCCACCACGGTGAGGCACATGACAAACATCATTACCCACACGGCAGGGCTGTAGGGCTCTGGGGACAGAGGCGGGAGGTTCAGAGGAGGCGGCGCTGTGTCTCCCCCCAGCAGCTCAGGCGTTCTGGGTGCAGACAGGTGGGTCCATGTGGTCATATCAGCCCCGTGGACTGAGCTCAGGGGTCTCTGACTCTCAGAGCAGTGGAGCCCCAGGAGAGACGCCATCCCCCAGGGAGGTCAGGCTCCCCAGCATTCTTGGTCTCTCCCCTCCATCTGCCCTGGGCCAGGGTCCCATCACCCATCACCCACCCTAGGAAACCTCCCTTTGATTCCACATCTCCCCTGGCTCTCATTCTCCCTCTTCCCCCCACTTCCTTTCACAAAAGAGGGCCAGCACCCCATGCTCTTTCCCTTTCCCCTCCCATCCCCCCGCCCCTGCCTGCAACCTCTTCCACCCCTCAGCCCCTGAGGGTGGCCCCTCAAAGCCACAGGAGCAATCTCAGGGAACTCCCTCTGCTTTCCTCCTCTCCTTCCTCGCCACCAGCACCGCTGCCCACGCTCCTGGGTCTGGAACTCCACCCCCGCCACACACACACCCCGGGCCCAGCATGGGTGAGCTGCTTGGAATCAGAGCTCTGAAGCCAAGCCTTACCCCTCATCCTACTGACACAGAAACCGAGGCCTGAGGGGCTGGGGAGACCGACCTGAGGTTTCTGACAAAATCACTTCAGTCTCCCTGAGTGAGAAGTCATTACTGCCCAAATCATTTACTCCTTCGATACAATGCCCATCCTACGAAGTGGAGTTTGTTGCCTTCCCTGTGGCTGAGGAACCCTGCTCAGAGAGGTTCAGTGACTTGCCCAAGGTCACACAGCAGGAAGAGGCAGACCTGGGATTCCCTCTTCTGCTCCTGGTCGAGAGGCTCAGCTGTCCTCAGGGCTCTTTGAACCATCCCACACTGCAAGTCCCACCTGAACTTCTGACTGGGCGCTCTGGGCAGGCCAGGACTATGGCCGGATCCCAGCACCTGGCACGGGACCCGGCACAAGGGAGCTGCCCAAGAAATGCTGAATTTCTAATCAAGTCAGAAACTAGCCCGGCTTCCCGTGCTCTGGGTTGGCTCCTCCAACCCCCCGTGAATCTTCTCCCTTTGTCCCAACGGCCCAGCCCAGGAGTTCCCTGGCGGTCCAGTGGTTGGGACTCTGCGCTTTCACCGCTGAGGGTGCGGGTTCAATCCCTGCTCAGGGAACTAAGATCCCGCAAGCCACGAGGCCAAAAAATGAAACAAAAAGCAATGTCGCAGCCCACGAGGCACCTCCTGAAGGCAGCCTGCCTCGCTGGTTGTCCTGTCCTTCACAATGGTGCCACCTTTTACCCCGCTCTCCCCATCCCCCGCCCTTACCGAGCACCCAGGCTCAGGACTGAACCTGGACGTCACCTCTTCCCTCTCCGTTCTACCCACCTATTATAGCTCAGGCCTCTGGCTAACCTCCAAGGACCCAAGGCTGCAGTGCTGCTCTCTGAGGGTGCACCCCAAGCTCCCCATCTCCACCCACGCTCCACACGTCCACTGCACTATCCCTGCCCACCCTGAGCCGCACCCAGGAAGGCCGAGGGGGAGACGGTGCCGTTGCTGCGAGCCACCATCACACTGATGCCCGTCTCCACGAAGGGCACAGAGAAGTCCACGATCTCGGAGCGCTCCTCATTGATGGTGAGGGAGCCAATGGCCATGTCTGCCCGCTTGTAGTACACCTGGGGGTCAGGCCCGGTTCAGAGGAGGGGCTCCCGCAGGCTGGAGGACTCCCCCACTCCTCTCCCAGCCCTGCATCCAGCACCCACCAGCTGAGTCAGTTGTTCCCACTTGGGTCCTCAGAGCTCCACTTTCAGTACTGACCCGAGGGGTCATCATTGGTGCCAGCACAGTGCCCCTGCCAGTTCGGAGACCCTTAGGAGCTGGGCCTGGGTCCCACCCTGACTGATCCCCAGAACAGGAGGAAACACCTAAGGAACATCCGAGGGTGGCTGACGGATGGATGGGGCCCAGGGCAGCAGGCGGGCAGGTGGGCGGGCTCAGGTGGCCTGGGGGCGGGCCTACCTCCCCGATCATGCCGTTCCACACGCCGCGCACCCTCTTGCCATGCTTGCCGTTGGTCACCAGGTACAGGTCGTAGGAGAACTTGACCACCTTGGCCAGCTTCTTGAGGATGTCGATGCAGAAGCCCTTACAGCAAAGCTTGGTGTAGGGGGCCGTGTCACCACTGCTGCCACCAAGAGACCAGCAGGGGTCAGAGCCAGCGGCTCCTCCCAGCCTGGCTGGTGGACGCCCACCCCTATACCCAAGCATAAGGCACACACAACGCCCGCCGTCGCACGGCGGCACACGGCTCACACCGGGCCTCCCAGGTGTTCTCGCGGACCTGAAGGTGTGGTTGCCATGCCGGCGGCAGGGCACAGTGTTGGGCACGCAGCCGCCTGTGCCAGGGTCGGGGCTCTCCACGATGACAAACGGTCGCTCTTCCAGCGTGGCCACCGTCAGGTGCCGGCTGTCCACCACGGGCTGCAGGGAAGCACTGTAGCGAGGCCACACCGGGTACTTCATGTGGAGGACACCATGGTCCCAGCGCCCCACCTGCAGAGGATGACCGGCCTCAGCCCGGGACCCTCAGCCCCACTAAGCCCACGCTATAGGTGGGGCCTCTGGGCAAGGCCTGCAGGACCAAGAATCCTCCCACCACACCTAAGGTCACTCGGGGCAGGATGAAGCAGGGCCTGGGGCGGGAGCACCTGGAGAACAGGAGAGTCGGGGCAAGGGGCTGGCCAAGGAGAGGGCTCCCTGCAGCCTCCCCGGCTTCTGGTCCCCCACTTTCCAGTCCAGCCTCCACACTGCTGCTGGCTCACGGCCTCTTCCTAAAGCCCAGACCTGAGCCTGTCACACCGCACTCATTCCCCCAAGCTTCACATAAAGTCCTTAGCCCAGCACTCAAGACCCTTCACGGGTCCAATTTATCTCCATCACCCTACCCTTCTTCCCCAGTCCCCACACCTCCAAACGCATCACTTAAAAATGCTCCAGGGGAATTCCCTGGCAGTCCAGTGGTTAAGACTCGGCACCTTCACTGCCATGGGCCCTGGTTCAATCCCTGGTCAGGGAACTAAGATCCCACAAGCTGCATGGCATGGCAAAAACCAAAACCAAAATAAAACAAAAAAACTCTAAACCCTCCTTCCCCTCAGTCTATACCAGGCTACTATCCCTTCCCGATGGGCTCCTACTCAACCATCCATAGCCCAGCCCAAATATCCCAACTTCTGTGAAGCCTCCCCCAGTTTCCTCCTTTGAAGGCAGAACTAATTTCTGCCCCTCCTTTCTATTCCCATAGTGCTTTGCAAACATTGTTTCTTAAGCACTGACCACCCCAAATTCTATTTGTTTACGTGTCCGTCTAGCCAATACAGCTGTGGGTTACTCCTTCAGGGGCAGGACTGTGTAATAAGAGTGCTTGATAAGTTCTATAGTGAAAGGTGTTGTGGGACCCCCGAGCAGGGCTGCCTCAGACCCCCGGGAGACCTGGAAGGCTTCTCAGTGGAAATGTTTCAGC
Source organism: Aethalodelphis obliquidens (assembly GCF_003676395.1). NCBI lineage: Eukaryota > Metazoa > Chordata > Mammalia > Artiodactyla > Delphinidae > Aethalodelphis > Aethalodelphis obliquidens. Next base: position 6,624,310 of record NW_020837988.1, read on the forward strand.
TGAGACCTGAAGGATGAGGGGCTGGATGAGGGACAGAAGGGACTCTGCTCATCTGTGGGACAAGAGGGGGGGATAAAATGAAAGGATACCGAGGGCCCCTGGGCTCACCCCCTTCTCACCATCTCCCAGAGGCGGTGCCGGTTGAGGGCGATCACCACCATCGTGGGCTGGACCAGGTACCCACCAGGGCTGAAGGAGAAGTCCCGGCCCTCCCAGGTGACATTCAGTAGGTGCCTGCGAGGGGGGAGAAGCCAGGGTCCTCTTAGCCCTGACCAGGACCAGCTGTGCCCTCCCCCACCTTCTGCCTCATCACCGCCACCAACAGGTAGCATTTGTGTAATTATTGTTCTGTTTCCCTGTGTTGACCCTCGAGATCCTCACCACACCCTCACACCCTGCTCTTTTCTCAGATGAAGAAACAATGGCCCAGAGAGGTGAGGTCACTTGGCCGCAGGTACACACCTAGTGGGAGGTGTGACCAGTGAGCCCAAACTCACGGCCACTCGTGGCCATCCTATACCCTGGGCAGGTGCCCACCTGTAGAAGGCCTTCCGGGCAGGGCTGACAGGCCCAGGGTGGCCGCGGCACTCCCCAGCCGGGGCGGGCAGGGTGCCGTGCTGGCGCCGGTAGCCGTGGGCGCCGAGGGCCAGGATGGCCACGCCGTCGCGGACTTTCTGGCGCAGACTGAGGCGCCAGCTCTCGGTGACGACGCTGATGAGGCCCACGGGGAAGGAGGCGGGGGGCGCGTCGGTGCTGCCCAGCGCCAGGTTGGGCACCAGCCACACATGCCCGGGCCCCACCAAGCCGGCCTGGGCCGCCTCGGCAAAGAGCACCTCGGCCTCCTCGCGCGAGCAGTAGGCCACCAGCACCGGGGCGTCGATCTGGCGCAGCAGGCGCTGGGTGTGGGCGCGCGTCCCTCCGGGGCCCAGCTCCAGCGTGAGCACGTCCAGCAGCCGCCAGCCCACGTAGTTGGCGTCGGCGACGGCGCGCACGCTCTTGAGGAAGAGCGTGTGGCCCGGGTGCAGGCTGGTGATCACGGCGAACGCGCTCCAGTCGTACTCCTCCAGCACCTTGAACAGCACCTGCAGCTGCTGCTCCAGGGACACGCCCAGCTGCAGGAAGGCGGAGCCCGGCTCCTAGGGGGAGGGGTGGGGCCTGAGCGGGGGGGTGGGGCGAGCCGAGTCCCGCCCCGCCCCAACTTCCACTCCCTCCGTCAACCCCCACACACCCTTGCGTCGGAAGGTGCTGAGTGTCCCGGGAGCCCTAGTCTCGCGATAACCTCCTTCCCGCCCGCCCGCCCCGCACGTGGTTCCCAGCCCCTGCCGCCCATTAGAATGCCCTGGAGAGATTTTTTAAATATTCGTGCTGGACCGCAAACCAGCAGCAGCGTCAGCTGGGAGCTTGTAGGAAATGCAGATTCTCGGGCTCAGTGCTCACCTGCTGGATCAGAATCCCTGAGGATGGCGCCCTGGAATCTGTATTTCAACAAGCTCTTTAGGTGACTCTTGAGCCCGCTAGTCCAGACCAACTGAATGGGAATCTTAGACATGGTACACTGGGTGTCTGTATTTTCTAAAGTACTGTGTGGGTGGAGAACCACCGTGCTGAGAGCTACTGTCAGGCCCACAGGTAACTGGGAAAGCACCATCCTCTATGCAGCCCTGGGGATGAGAATGTTCTTCCTCTCTACTGCCTCTGCCACCACAAACGCCCAGGACACTGCAAGATCGAGCCTGGGCTGGCGCAAGCCTCTCCTAGCTGTGGGTTCCCTGCTGCCACTGCAGCCCCTCCAAGATTTCACCACACTGCGACTGTCCCAATCTTTTAAAAAAGCAACTCCGAGAAAACTCTACAGGACAAGTAACCCAGTTCCTTCAACAAACAAATTTGCAAGGAAAAAAGAGAGAGATGGAGGAGGAGCCTTGAGAAGGAAGACTCCGAAGTCATCCCAACCAATCGCCGGGTGGGAACCTAATCTGGCTCCTGATTCAAGTCAACAGACATAAAAATAAACATTTATGAGACAACGTGGAAGATTTGAACACTGCCTGGATTCTTTATGATGGTAAGGAATTTTTATTATTTTTTAGATGTGATGATGTATGGTGGTTTTATTATTTTGTAAAGTCCTATCATCTAGAGATGTGTATTGAAGTATTTATGGATGGAATAAATATTGTGTCTGGGCCTTGCTTCAAAATAAAACAGAAGAGGAGAAGTGGGTGGGGGTAAGGCTGAGGCAGGGTTGGCCTGGGATGGATAGGGGATACATGGGGTCATTATACTCTTCTACTTTTATGTATGCTCAAAATTCCCCATAGGGCTTCCCTGGTGGCGCAGTGGTTGAGAGTCCGCCTGCCGATGCAGGGGACGCGGGTTCGTGCCCCGGTCCGGGAAGATCCCACACGCCGCAGAGCAGCTGGGCCTGTGAGCCATGGCTGCTGAGCCTGCGCGTCCGGAGCCTGCGCTCCGCAACGGGAGAGGCCACAACAGTGAGAGGCCCGCGTACAGCAAAAAACAAAACAAAACAAAAAAATTCCCCATAATAAAAATATAATCATAAAAGAAAGTCAAATCAGATCAGTCTTCCCTCAACATCTTCTTCAGCTCCTCACTTACTTAGAGTAAAACCCAAGTGTCCTCCCGTGTGGTTGGGACCTCGCCTCCCTCTCCAGGCTCCTCTCTGTTCCTCAGAAACTCTGTGCTTCTTCTCACCTCTGGGTGTTCACACCACCTGCTCCCTCCGCCTGTAACACTCTCCCCCAGTCCACCCCACACACACACCTTGTCACCCCCCCTCATCCTCCAGGTCCCGGCTTAGGTGTCATTTCTTAGGAGACCTTCTCTGACCAACCCCAGACCCAGAAGGGGTCCCACTGGACTCCCTCGGGGCATCCTGTGTTTTTCCTTCAGGACTAGGACCCCAGCTGTGATTGCTGGTGAATGTGTGTTTAGCGCTTTCTCCCCACAGGACAGCAAGGGCATGACCTGCCCTTGGATGTTCTCCGCTGCAGGCCAGCTACATCAGATCCCACACCCAGCCTGGCCCTGCACCTCTGGGTCTGGAGCCTGACCACGGAAGGCCAGAAAACCAGGGAGAAGGTGGGCGAGCGCTGCCCCAGAACCAGAGGTGGGTTAGGTACCTGCCCATCCCTCATCCAGACACAAGTGTGAAAGCAGCTCAGAAAGTTTATCTTCTAGAACACAGGAGCATCATTCCCACAGGCTTCTCCTCCCTCACCCAGGCCTCCCTCCGCCCTCACCCCCTTGCTGGGCCCACCCAAGCCCAGGTTCCCAGGACCTAAGTGTCTCCCTGGCCCAGACTCAGCCCCTCTCCCCCAGCCCCAGCCTGGCTCCAGGCTCATGGGATGTAGGGACATGACTTTGAATGGGCACCTTGGGGGTGAGGACCACAGCGGAGCCCCCACTGATGCTGAGGATAGGCACGTGGGTCTGGAAGGAGATGAAGTCGAGGATCTGGGCCACGGCCTCGGTGTCCACGTTGTCCTCAAAGACGATGCCGTGGACTCGGGCAGTGCCCAGGAGCCCGCAGATCTGGGTGAGAAGACTGCTGGGGTTGGTGTTGTTGACACCCACGGTGAGTGGCTGGATCTCCAGGGGCAGGTCCAGGAAGCTCTGGGGGGTGAGGCGGATACGGGCCTGGGCCTCCGGTGGCCCCGAGCTGCCAAACACCACGGCCACCGTCACAGCCTGCTCGCCCTGCCCCGGGCCCAGCCCTGCCCAGGCACCGAGGAGTGAGGTGAGTAGCAGGACCGGCCCCAGGGCCCCACCCATGTCCACTGGAGGGTCCTGCGGAGAGACCACGATAGGCACAGGGAGGGGGACAGAGGCACGGAGAGAAAAGATGAATGACAGAGAGGAGGCAAAGGCCAGAGTCAGAGGGACACACACCCAGAGGATGAAAGAGAAGAGGGAGAAACCTCCCTCCACAAAGAGAGGCAGAGAGAGGGGGAGACAGACAGACACAGAGAGACAAAGAGAAAGAGACAGAGAAATTAGCTGAGCGTCCAAGTGCAGCCCAGAGGGCAGGACCCGGGAAGGACGTGACCAGAATAGGTGCTCACTACTTCCATTGTACTGTTGAACATCAGGCTTGGCTAGAAAGGCCAGACCTTTGGAAACTCATCCATCTGGGTTCTGCCCAGGAAGGTTCACAGCAAATGCTAATCTGGTGGGACTTCCCTGGTGGCGCAGTGCTTGGGAGTATGCCTGCCAATGCAGGGGACACAGGTTCAAGCCCTGGTCAGGGAAGATCCCACATGCCGCGGAGCAACTAAGCCCGTGCACCACAACTACTGAGCCTGCGCTCTAGAGCCTGTGAGTCACAACTTCTGAGCCCACGTGCCACAACTACTGAAGCCTATGCGCCTAGAGCCTGTGCTCCGCAACAAGAGAAGCCACTGCAATGAGAAGCCCGCACACTGCAACAAAGAGCAGCCCCCGCTCGCCGCAACTAGAGAAAGCCCGGGTGCAGCAATGAAGACCCAACTCAGCCAAAAATAAATAAATAAATTTATTTTTTAAAAAAATGCTAACCTGGTACCAAGTGCATGGATATGAGTCAGAGAGACCTGAGTTCAAGTCCCAGTTCTGCCACTTACTAACTGTGTGATCTTGGGGAAGTTAGTCTCTCTGAGCCATGATTTCTTGCCTGCAGTAATCACAGGACCTACTTCACAGCAGTGGGAGGGCTACCCACTGTTATCAGTATCCTTATCCTATAGGTGACAGCCCCACAGCCAGGTAAAGGAAGGCAGCTCTTGTAACACACACATACACACACACACACACACACACACACACACACACACACACTCCTTCTCCATCCTAAACTGAATCTAACATCCTCAAGGGCCCTGCTCTTCATAATCCTACTTGGCACAAAGCCCCCTCCTCCTGGGCACCGGATACCCCTACTCTACCCTCTGTGGCCTCAATTAGTAGCAGCTCTTCCACAGCAGAAGTGTGTCACCAATGATTCGTTCAGGGCTCGGGGTATCTCACACATGACCTGCCACCCTAGGCCATCGCTGGTGTGAGGGATTTTTTAACCTACCCCAAGGGCCTGACGTGTATCCCTGTGAAACAAACATCATTGCTTTTGGACAAACAGCCACACCGGTGAGTGGTGCCCACGGATACAGCTCTCCCTCCCAGCTGGCCATCGGCCACAGCTTTGCCACCCTCTCCATCTCCATGGCATCCCCAGTGAAACTTCTGAACAGGGGAGAGCCAAATGGTGACCAGGCTGGGCTTGGTTTCATTTCAAAATGAGAAGACAGGATTTGGGGCAGGGGAGGGCACACTGTGCTCATTTTTGTGCCCTTGAAATCTCCCCCCGTGTATGGTTTCCCAGTACACTGACTTAGAACATCAGCCTGGAGGCGTGTGATTCTAGGGTGGGAACCTAAGCGTGCCGTGCCCACCATTACCTCCAATGAGGGATTTCAAATCACACCTGCAAAGAGCACTGTCGGGCTCATTTCTTCCTTTGCAATTCCTCTCTGTGCTCATCTCTGCCCACCTCTATAGGTTCCCCATCCTCTGGGAAGCCCGAAGCTTCCCCCACTTATGCCTCCCAGCTCTGAGCTCTAGAACCGCGCTGTCAAATACGGCAGCCACCAGTCACGTATGACTACTGGGCACTTAAATGTGGCTTGTCCAAACTGAGGTACGCTGTGAAGTGTAATATGCACGCTGGAGAGTGAAGACTTTGTATTACAAAAAGAAAATCTCTCACTAATATTTTTATATGGATTACACGTTGAAGAAATATTTTAGCTACATTGAGTTAAACAATATAGTGTTAGAATTCATTGCACTTTTCTTTTCCTTTTCTAATGTGCCTACATGTGGCTCTCACTTTGTTTCTTTTGGACCACGTGACTCTAGATGAAGGACCCAGGTCCTCCCTCAGCTCTGAGGGGGGACTGCCCCTAGAAACTCTCTGTGCTGGGAAGGTGTCCTCCAGGACTGGAGATGAGGAGGGATTGCCGAATGCTCCTGGAGGGAGGGGCCCCAATCAGGCCAGTCTCTGAGCTTCAAACAGCAATGGGCAGATCCAGGCTCCAGAGTCCCAGCACCACGAGGCATCCAGCCTCCCCCGCAAGGCAGGAGGTCATCCCCGAGCCCTGGCCTCGTCCAATTTCCCACTTGCCTCCCCCTGGCCTCCCACCTCTCCGCCTCCCATCCACCCACCCCCGCCTGCCCCACTGGCCTGAAACAGTCCTCTGGCCACTGCACCCCTCCTCTAAGAGCACAGCTGCTCCCTGGTGCCCACAAATGAAGTCCAGACACCTGGGTCCCATGGACAGAGCCCCACGCACCCCAACTGTCCTCCCCTCCATGCACCCCACACTCCCTCAGGTCTGGTGGCCAGACAGCTCCTGCTGTCAGCATCTCCAGGCCTTTGCTCTGCTGTTCCCTCAGGTTACAATGTCCTCTTCCCACTGCCTCTCTCTTGTCTACAGGACAAATTCCAGAATTTTCAGAGCCCCACCTAAATCCCTCTGCCACAGAGCACCTGCCTTAGTGCCTGGCGGCTCTGGAAACACGGGTGAGAAGACAGAGGGTCTGGGTCTGGCTGTAAGCCAGCTGCCCTTCTCCCCCGCCCCCAGCATCCCCCCCCCCAGGTTGGGGAGCTCCTGGCTATGCCTCTGCGATGTCTCCCTCATCATTTTGCCCCCTGTTGCAGGAATTTGCCCACTCCATGCTGCCCCTGCCCCATACTGGACTGCGGTCTTAAGGACCTCTGCCCACCCACTTGCCGTCCGCACCTTTCACAAACGTGCTGTTAATATTTGATGAACTCCCGGACCCCCCAAAAGCCCGGCGGAGAGTGGCAATGGTGACACTTCCGGGACACTCAGCATCACCTTGAACGGCCTGAGCACCTCCACGAGCTTAGGGCTCTTCTCTTCCCCCTGCTCCCCCAATCCCAGGCAGGCTCCCGCACACGGACGTGCACGCGCACTCACACCCCAGACATCTGATGGCCGCCCACCAACCGCGCTGTTTCCCGGGCGCCCAGGGACCCCGGCTGCGCGGCTCCTCTGGATCCACTGCCCTCCGAGTGAGCGGCCTCAGCTTTGCCGTCGGGTTTCCCTCCCTCCATTTTGCAGAGCTAAGACCTGAACCCAGGCGCCAGGGGAGAAGACCACCCCTCCACCTTGCCCCCACTGGCGCGGTCACCGAGGTCTCCCTCCTCCAAGACGAACCCGCCCCCCCCCAGCTGATTCCTCCCGGAACCCCCGGGGGAATCTCTTACACTCGGGCTGTGAAGTTCTGGGTATTTTTAGGCCAGCGATAAATAATTCATAGGGAACGTGGCATCGGGCTCCCCCCGCGGGAGGAGGGGGCGCGAGCGGCGAGGGCCACCGTCACCCGCGGCTCAAGGACACTCGCGATGCGGCGGCAGCAGCGGCGGCAACTCCGGGCGCGGGGACCCGCGCCACGCCTCCTGGCGGCCAAACTGGGCACCACGCACTCCGCGCCCCCCGCCTCGCTGCCACCCTCTGAGAGGGTCCCAGCTCCCAGGTCCCCATCCCCACTGCCCCAAGCTGGGTCGCCACCCCAAGCCCCGCGGGTGGGGGGCGCCGAGTTCGCCTGGCAGGCGGGGCTGTAGGCGGGTACCAGCCCAGCCCTGCCCTAGGGAGAACCCAGGAGTCCGGTTCCCGACCTACCCAGTCCCCTTCACGCTCCTCTTCGAATTCCTAACGGGGTTTAGGAGCAGGTTGGAAACGGACTGGCGCAGCCAGAAACTAGACGGGCTCTGAGACTGAGCAGACGAGCTCCCGCCGCCCAAGTTCCTTTCCTCAGTTTCTCCATAGCCCGGGTCGGATCGAGCCAGGGCGGTGCCACTGTCAGAGGGCTGGGGACTGGGCCCCAAGTCCCGACGGGTGAGCAGTAGGACAAGTGGGGTGAGCCTCAGGGCCCCGCGGGAATTCCCCCTTCGCTCACCCAACAGGACCTTGGGATGGGTCGTGGGACGCACCCTTGGCGATTTTCTGGCCGCTGGGTGCTTTGCCTTCGTTTGGACCTGGCCCTGCCCACCTAGGCCTGGCACGAACCGCCTTCTGCCGCAGGAGGCTCAGTGGCTCCCCTTCCCCGCCGTCGGGGATCCTGGTCGAAGCCCCGGGGAACCAGAGCAACACGCTGGTGGGGCAGCCAGGGCCCAGTGCACCCAGGCTCTCGGCTCTCCCAGGTCCTCTTCGCCCACCCTTCCTTTCCCCTCCTCGGACTGGGTCCGCCGGGCGCGGGTCCAGCATTTGGGAAGAGCCCACCACCCGGTGAAGCCCACGCTGATTTCCTGAGGTCAGAGGAGGGAGCGCTCTACCGAAGGAAGAGCTGGGAGGGGAGGACCTGGGGGACTTACAGCCGGTGAAGGGGCGGGAGTGTGAAGGCAGATGCGCGCGGTAGGTGCTCAGCAGACCTCCGGGAGCAGGGGGCCAGGCTCCTGGAGCCACCGACAGCCCCCTTTCGTCCTCTCTGCTCCGTGCCCTCTCCAGCCCCCTCCGCTCTGGCCGAACCCAGCCACGGCCCCAGCTCCCAGCCCCGCTCCCCAGCCCCGCTCCCCAGCCCCCGCCCGGCTTCCAGCAGCAACAGTTGTGGGGCCCGCAGCCTAGACTCCCACGTCCCCACACCGCACCCTTCCCTGCGGTGCCGCGGTGCCGGGCGAAAGAGCTGGAGGGCTCGGCGACCCAGGAGACGAACGTCTTGGGCGCCTCACCCGCGCCCTTCCCTCGCGCCCGCCGCGCGCCTGTCACCTCGGCCTCTTCCTCACCTCCTCTCCGCCCGCCCGGGTCCAAACCCCAGGCCCGGTCCCCGAGGGTCCCGGTCCCCCGGCGCCCCCTTCCTGGGGTTCCCTGCGTCCACCAGACTCTCCCCGGTGCCGCGCCATCTGTCTCCGCTGTCCTTGCCCGCGCGGCGCCTGAGCCCAGCCCCAAGTTGGCGGCGAAGTTGGCGCCCCCAGCTCGGCGCCCGCCACTCACCGGGGGGAAGGGGCGCTGCGCCCGCGCCCAGAGCCCGCGCCGACCGCCTCCCGCGCGCTGCCTGTCCCCGCGCCTCGGTTCAGCGCGCTGGCGCGTGCTGTCCTAGCCCGGCGGGCGCCTGAGCTAGGGCACCGCGGGGCCGGTGCCCGTGGCGCGGCCTGGCGCGCTGGACTGGGCCCGCCCCCCGGGCCCCTCTAGTGGCCCGCTCGGCGCCCGGCTCCGTCCCGGGCTGGGCAGCGCGCCGCGCTCAGGCTTCCAGGGCTCGCCGACCGGCTGTGTTGGAGCGCTTGCCGCCGCCGCCACCCGCGCGGGCCCGCCCCACCGGGGCCCGCAGCCTCCGCCCCGCCCCGGCCCGCCCCGGCCGGCCCACCCCGCCGCCCGCTCCCGTGCTGTTCTAGGACTCTTGTTGCCCGCCCTCGCGTCCCTTCTCCCCTCTCCACGACTGTGTCCCCAGACCCGACAGGACACTCGGGACCAAGTGCAACCTCGGAGAAAACGGGCTGCCCGGAACCCCGGGTTCGAGCCCGAAGCTCACTGAGTGTGTGACCTTGGGCCGGTTAATTCCGAGAAGCCCCCTGTCTATAAAGTGAGGCCAGCATCTTGGGGCCTGGTGTAAAAGATGGAGAACAGGCTACGGACATTGAGGTACTATTTTTTCAAGGCTTGTCAGTCTGGCTGGAAACCAACAAAGGCGGGAAGGACAGAGTGGGGGACCCGCCCCAGACAGAGGGGCCACAGGGAGCAGATGGGGCAAGCTGCTGCCCAGCTCTCTCTGTTCTTGTTTGGGTCGTACTAACCAGGGAGGGGACCCAGCAGTAGGGCCAGCAGAGTAGGCAAGGTGCCTGCCGTGTGGGCAGAAGGCAGGTCGGCTGCCGCAGCAGGACCAAGCTGAGAAAAAGACGGTGGGTGCCAGCACTGGCTGCCAAAACCCTTCAAGCCCCCAGGAGGCCCCTGAACAGGGAGCTGGCTCTGCAGCGCCACCTGGTGACTGGAGGGGAGCTGCAGCTGGAAGGTGACCCCGGGCCCCAGAAGAAGTCGCACATCAACCACTGTCCCTCGGTTGCAGGTGTTTTATTTCCAGCATATTTCCGACCTGGTGACCCTCCAAAGTCCAGCAGGAGATAGGCAGGAGGGAGGAAGGTCAGCCTGCACCTGCACCCATCCCTAACTAAGGTTATCTCCTTGCTGAGAGTTGCCCACAGTGGCAAGAGCGACTTTCTGGCACGAGGAAATGCTCAGAGGCCCCTGGCAAAGGGGCAGCCAAGGCCCCACGCCAGGACGGCCAGGCGATGCAGCTGTGGTGCAGAGTCCTGCTCAGACTGACCCCGATCCCTCTCCCCCGCACAGCACTCCTCCCCTCCGTGCCTGCCTGGGATCTGGTCTCAGCGTCCCAGCAGCCGCAGCATCTCCTGAGGATCCAGCAGCTTCTCCCTGGGCTTCCCCGCACCCTGGCCCCGGGACACCTCCTCAGCATCCAGCTTCTCCCAGTCCGAGAAAGAAACAGGCCAGACCCCTGCGGCAGAGGGAAAACGGGTCACTGCTTTCACCTCCTCCCCTACCCCAGCCCAGAGCAGCCCCCTTCCAGACAGTGAAGGGCCCAGGGAACCCCCACCCCACCTCCCAGGAGCTCACACGGGGCCCAGACCTCGGCTGCCGAGCAGGGCCTTGATGGCTGCATAGCCAGGCCTGGGGCCAGACGGCAGCAGCCCCGCTTTCAGGTCCTGCAGCAGAATCTGGCCGGTGACGAAGCTGTCAGTCATGGTAGTGGTGATGACACCTGTGGGCCCGCGCTTCACCCAGCCGCTGCAGTAGAGGCCTTGGAGAGGGGTAACAAAGGGGTAAGGAATGGGGAGTTGGCCAGACACCCCTGGCAAGCCTGGGCCTCAGCACACACACATGTACGCACGCCTCCATACACCCCACGGCCTCCCAGCATCCATCAGCTGGGCCCACTCTGGCCGCTGGCCCACTGCCCTCAATGCTTCCCAACCTGTATTTACCATGCCATCCCCCTTACACCTCAGTGTCCCTGTAGACCAGGAGCTCCCTGTAGGAGCTGGGTCCTGCCCACCTTGTTTCAACAGGCTCTCAGTAAACACTGAACGAATTAATGAATGACTAGACAGGTCTGTGGATATTAAATCAGGCTGGAAGCTCGCTGAGGCCAAGGGGCTGCTGCTTCGTCTCCAGTCCCAGCACTAGGCCTAGCCCAGAGCAGGCCTCAGTAAACTGAATGACTTAATAACCAGACATATGTGTGGGCATCTCAGCTAGACTGGGAGCTTCCTCTAGGGCCAAGAGGAGGCTGAGGCAGGGCCAGGGTCTTGGGACAGGGCCTGGCTCAGAGCAGGTTCTCAATGCATGTCACCAGATGAATGAATGAATGTGAATGGCCCCGGGAGACACCAGCCTCCCTGCCCCCCACTGCACCCTCTCACCTGGCACATCCACAACCCGGCCCTCCATATTGGGGATGACCCCGAGTTTGGGGTCAAAGGGCACACTGGGGTCGATGGGGCGGCTCTTATAACCAATGCTGCTCAGTACCAGCCCACAGGGGAGGTCCTCCACGGCTCCAGTGGGCACTGCCCGGGTGGCCTCACCAACACCCTGTGGGGAGAGGGTGGGAAGCGCCAGGCTGGGGCTGGGGAGATTTGAGAATGGGGGTGTCTTTGGGTAACAGGAGACTCACCTCCAGTCTGGTGACTGCCAGGCGGATGCCTGCCGCTCGCCGCCCATCTGGCGAGGGCAGCACCTGCTGAGGGCTTCGGAAGAAGCGGAGGCCCCAGGCGCGGGAGGCCGATGCCCGGCGGGCAGCCTCCGCCACCCCTGGCTTCTCCGTGGCTGCTTGAAGCAGTAGTTCCGTCAGCCGCTTCCTCGGGCGAGGGACCTCTGTTAGCAACACAGAACATCTCAGGGCGGCGTCCGGGTTACAGCCCTCTCCCCTAATGCCTTTCCCGAGCCCTCTCTGACCTAGACCATCCCCTCCCTAGTGAGCCGGGGGGCCGGGCCAGGGCCCCTCACCCTTGATTCTGTCCTGAAGGCCCAAGAAATCCGCAGGATCCAAAATGGGCCGAGTTCCTGGTAACTGAATCATCTCCCGAAGTTCCTTGGCGGTGTGGGCGGGGAGTGGGGGAGGAGTCAGGCCCAGAGCACTGTCCACTCCTGAGCCCACCCCAGAGCCCAGCCCAGGTGGGAGACACCACCAGCTCCCACCAGCACACAAGGCACTGGGCCCCAGGGGGGGCCCTGCCTGGCTCTCCCTCTTCCACCCCAGGCAGCTCTGCCCTGCCACACCCCCCAAGGAGCAGACCATCTACTTGGGACCCTGGCCCCTCTCCCTCAGGCCCCAGCACCTTAATGGTGAAGGCCACTTGCAGGGGTCCACGTCGGCCCACTATCCACACCGTCTTCACCTGACTCTGTCTCAGTGCCCCCAGGGCAGCCTCCGTGATATCCGTTTTCTGGCACAAAAGGAGGACCTTAAAGTCGTTGGACACTGACAGCAGAAGGGGGACCTCTCCATTGGCTGGGCGGTGAGAAGGTTGGCAGCCTGAAGTGGCACCGCTGCCCATCCCCCCGGTGGCCGGATGGAGCACTGCTGCCAATTCTGCGAATGGCTCCAATTAGTAGCAAACCAGGCCCACGCTCTTCATTCAACAAGTGTTTACTGAGTGTTTACCACATGCCAGGCACTGTGCAAAGGGCATGGATGGGGGGGTGTCAATGTTGAGCAAAAGAGACGTGGTACTGGCCTTCACAGAGCTTCTGATCTGGTGGAGAGAGAGACTTATCGAATATTCAATAAAAAGTATAAAATCGCAGTGGTGACAACATGCTTTGAAACAGAAGTAGCCAAGTCTATGGGAGGAGAGTATTACAGGGAAATGGACCTATTCAGGTCCATGGAGGCTTCCTGGAGGAAGGGAGAACTGAACCAAGAACTAAAAGATGCAAACAGGTTAACGGGCAGGAGGGGAGCTGAGAGGGTTCTGAGCAAGAGGAATGGTGTGTGTATACTGAAAACTTTTTTCAAAAAAGCCTATGGGGGCGTCCCTGGTGGCGCAGTGGTTGAGAGTCCTCCTGCCGATGCAGGGGACGCGGGTTCGTGCCCCGGTCCGGGAAGATCCCACATGCCACGGAGTGGCTGGGCCCGTGAGCCATGGCCGCTGAGCCTGCGCGTCCGGAGCCTGTGCTCCGCAACGGGAGAGGCCACAGCAGTGAGAGGCCCGCGTACAGCGCAAAAAAAAAAGCCTATGTAGCTGCAGAATGTGAAGGGGGAAATGGTATGAGACGAAGCTCACGGGCTGCCTTCTAGAAGGCCTCTGCCCAGCACCAAGGGGAAACAGAGGCTCAGCGTGGAGGCACGAGGCCCAAACCCTGCAGGCAGGGTCACCCTCTCCTTGGTGTGACCCCCCTCCACCCCTCCGGCCCTTGACCTACCCACTCACCTCCAGGTACTCAGGTGGCGTCAGCAGGATCCGGGCCACATCCAGAGCCACATTCCCCTGCCCCAGAACCACGGCCGTGTCACAGCTCAGGTCCGGCGCCAGCTGGAGGACAGAGGTCTGGATAGGGGTCCCCTAACCTCGGCCCCAGTCAGGCTAATCTCAGCCTCACGCCCAGTCCCCGGCCGCACCCTCAGGCTCTCCTACTCTCGGAAAGTCCACCCGCCCTGAGCTTCAGCTCAGGTCCCTCCACCCCGACCCGGCGCCCCCTCTTCCCAGGGGCCTCGCCCCTCAGCCAGCCTGATGTTTCACATCTCATCTCACTGCGCGCTTCCCAGGCCTGTGGCTCCCTCTTCCCCGAGCTGCGGCAGCCAAGAGCTGCCACTGGCCCCGGTGGAGGAGTGGGGAGGAAGAGGCCGGGGGAGCGCTCCCCAAACTCACCTTCCGGTTCTCAGGAAGCCCATTGTACCAGCCCACAAAGGCCCGGGCTGAGAGCACGCCCGGCAGCTCCTCTCCGGGGATCTCCAGGCCCCGATGGTCCTCCGCCCCGTAGCTCTGAGGAAAGACCCAGAGGCCTCAGCAGCGGCTAAGGGGCCAGGCAGCCCCCGCCGGGCTCCCAGCGGCCTCCTTCCGGCTCCTCCTCCACAGCCTCCGCCGTGGCCCTCACCCCTAGGTCTTCCACCCGCTGCCACCAACCACTGCGGCGGCCCTGCCCCCTCCCCGTCTGCGCTCACCAGCACCACGGCGTGGTAGGCGTCCCGCAGCTCCTGCACGGTCACATCCCTGCCCACCACCACGTTGCCGTGGAAGGCACAGCGGTCAGAGTGGGCCGTCCGGGTAAAAGTGTTGATGACATTCTGCCGGGGCCCGGAGTGGGAGGGGTTAGAGGGTGGGGCAGCTCCAGGGCCCGTGGCTGTGCCACCCTCACCCCACAATGTCCCGTATGGCATCCCCCCAGAGGGCCTGGGGTCAAGTCTCCAAAGCCCTGCTCTGAGCCCAGAGAGACCCACCTTCACCTCGGGGTGGTCGGGCGCCACGCCAAAGCGCACCAGGCCGAAGGGCACCAGCTGCTTCTCGTAGATGTCCACGTGGGCCTGGGAGTGGTGCTGGGGGAGAAGGCAATGGCTGTGGGGCCGAGGGGGGCCCCTGTGGGTCCTGCCCTTCCCAGGACAAAGCAGGAGAGCCCAGCTCAGTGGGCTAACAAGGTGGCCTTGACCCTCTGCAAGGAGAGAGAAAGGCCCACGACTCCCCATCTGCCTAGAGAGCCGGGCTAGAGGAGTGGGCAGCACAGGGCCAGGCAGCCAAGGCCAGACTTCAAGGACTGCCAGCCCACTGAGATGGCAAGAACTCTGGCCAACCAAGGAAGATGGCAGCTTTCCCTCCACTGGAGTCGTATCAGGGGAGCTTCTTCGTCTACTTGGGTCAGACGTGACACACAGCCCTGCCCTAGAACCCGCGGACACTTCTAGAAATGCCCAGCCCACAGATGACCTGAGAACCACCCTTGGAAACTCACACCTGCTTTAGCTCTAGCGTCCGAGACCATCCTGTTGGAAAGCGGACCAGCAGGACAGAGACTTAGAGGCACAGCTGGGGCATGAGGGGAGCAGAGGGGATGGAAGTGGCCCTACTCCTAGTCTTAGAAAAAACAATCTCACTCGTATGTCGGTTCCACGTTGCCTGCCCCCCACCCCGGGGCACCCAGAGGGGCCGTGGGGAAGGCTCAGGTTTGGGGGTCGGGCAGACAAGTGTGGTGGAGCTCTGCCACCAAACAGCTGCATGGCCCCGGCAAGTCCCAGTGTCCGCCCAGGTCTCAGTCTCTTCCTCTGTAAACCGGGACAGATGACACGCCCCTCAGGGTTGTTGGGAAACATCCCGGAGGCCAGGACGGTGAGACTCTGGGCCACAAGCAGGTTCAGGGTCAAGCAGCTGGGGCTCCCGTGGGTGACACTACCCTGCCTCGTGCCCGATCAGGCTGTGGCGCGATTCCACACTCCCGATTCAGTGGGACTCGAGGCAAATGAGCTCCTGCCCTCCAGCAGCCCTCAGCCCAACAAAGCCTCCCGCTCAGCTCCTTGCCTCTGTCCACATCCCACTGCCTGCACCCAAGTCCCGGCCCCCCACGCACCCATCGTGCCTCCCGACTCTCCCCACCCCCCTCAAGCCCCGCTGACGTCGCTGTGCCCTTGAAGAGCTGCAGCTCTGGAGTCAACAGCCGCGGGGCCAACCCAGCCCCACTGCTATCTGACTCTGTGCCGCTGGAATGTTCCTTACTGGACCACAGAACATTCCTTCCAGCGTGGGCTTCTGGATGAAATGAGCAAAGCCTACACCCTTAGCCCAGGGAGTGACCTGCTGTGGGTGTTCAATCAAAAGCTGTCATTACCGTCACACCACCTTGCTCACAAACCTTCCCTGGCTGTCCTGCCGCGGGACAAAGTTCAAACTGCTGAGCCTGGAGGTCGATACCGGGCGCTATCCGCCTTTCCATCTTATCTTCCCTTCTTTCCAGCTGTGGAGCCTTCCCTCCAGCTCACAGCGCTCTCTCCAAGGCCACCTCCATAAGGCTCAACCCGCTGGACCTATTTACTGGTTCTCTCACAGGACTGGCCTCATCTTCCAGGATGCCCCTCCTCCCTAGCTCTCACAGGTCCCTGGCTGTCCCTCTGGCTGTTCTTTTCCAGGCCCCTATTTCTCCGTCCCCCCTCTAACAAGAATATTCTCTGAGGTTCTTCCAATCTGAGACACCCCCCTTCCCTTGCCCCCACACACATTCCCTGGGGAATTGTCATCCGCTCCCTCCTGTGACCTCAAATTCCCGTGGACTTACTGATGACATTCTACTCTCTCTCTTCTGCCCAGACCCCCCACCAAGCCTGAGACCCCTGAACAGCTCACCCCTGACACCTCACACCCATTGGGATGAAAGTCAGTCCTCCCCTCCCCCAAACCTCTCCCCCTCTGCTCCGGGGTCGGAAGCTGGGGCTCCTCCCTGACTCCCCTCTACCCTGTCCAATCAGACCCCCATCCTCCCCACTGCTCTTTCGGCCACTAGCCCTGCCTCTCGCTCTGCAGGCAGAGAGAGGGCACCAGATCAAAAACGGGGTGCTTTCAGTCCCTTGCCTAAAACCCTTCACTGAAGCCAACCACCTATAGCAGCAGGCAGGGGGTTGTTTTCAAATGTTGATTCCTGGGCCCCAGACACAGTTTGATTAGGTGGGAACTAGGCCCAGAAATGTGTATTTTCACAAGTCCCCCAGAGGTCTCTGATGGAGGGAAGGGGGGGGACAGCACCAAGAGAAACTGCATGAGTCCAAGCTGGTCAGTGGCTTCCCAGCCACAAGGATCTGGGCCCGCCTACCTCCTCCAGCCTCTGCTCTCACCCCTCCACCCTCACTGCACACGCCCACCTTCCTGAACTCAACGGTCCCCAAACCCGCATTCTCTTTCCTCTGGGTCTTTGTCACACGGTTCTCTGTGCCTGGGGCCCTCTGGCCTCTTACCCATTCCCCTGCCCCACCGGGCTTGTCCTTCTGTCCTTGAGACAGTAATCTGGACGTCACCTCCTCCAGGCTGGGTTAGGTACCCGTCCTGTACACGCCCCCCCCCGCCACATCAGAGCCCTAGAATACCGCATAAACCCTCTTCCCACCACTCCACAACCCCCCACAGTAGATTGTCAGGTCCTTGAGCATGGGGACCACGTCTGTCCTGCTCGCACCCATGTTCCCAGTGCCAAGTTGTGCCTGGATCATGTCAGTGTCCAGTGGTTGGTTACTGAATGGCCCAGCCTGGAGCTTAAGAGCGGGCTCTGCCATCGGAGTGCCCACGCTCAGAACCCAGGCCTTCCCTGCTCAGAGGTGGGGCCTTGGGCAGCCTCGCTCAGTTCTCATCTGTGAAGCAACAGTCATGCCACCTGCTTCGCAACTTGTCTTGGGGATGCGATGAGATGCAGTACACACAGTGCCTGACTCGGCTAAGTGCCACTGTCCCAAATGTGCTGCGCGTGTCCCTGCCGCGGGAGCACAGCCAGTCGCTTGGAGCTCCCAGTGGGCCAGGACCAGCCTGTAACTGGCCTCGGTGCCCATCCCCCAGCACCTCCCCCAGGGAAAGTATGTGCAGGCCAGAGCCTTTGTTCACACTGGGGACATTGAGAATCCTGCCTGGGAGGCCTACCCGCCTCCCTCTCCAAACTGCAGGCTCCGCTCGCACAGTGCCCCTTACACAGAGCCCTCCAGGACCTCCCCAGCCCCTGGGAGATCCCTGGTCTTCCTGCCAGCGCCCGTGCGGGAGGCCCTCTCCAGAGCCTGAGACCTCCTTCAACTCACTTCTCCAGGAAGCACTTTCTGACTGACCCCACCCAACTGGGCTCACGCTGGTCACTTCATCGTAATTAGCTCTTTCCCCTGTGCTGCTTGGAAGCCGTGCTTAGGTCACTTTTTGGCAGGGTGACCGACTCATCCTGGCCTCCCCAAGACCCTCCCAGTTTAACACTGAAAGCCTTACATCCTGGGCAAGCTGAGCAGGTTGATCGCCCTACTTTTTAAGTATTAATATCTGCATATGTGTGTGTGTGTGTGTGTGTGCGTGTAATTAATATATTCATCCTTTCTCCTCTCTCTCCACAGCAAGGTCATCGTCCTATGTCTCAGTCAGCCTAGGTCTCCCGCACCCCTCCCCCACCCCACCCCACCGCCACCAACTCACGCCAACCCATGATTCTCCCTCCCTCCTCCCTCCCACCAAGGTCTGCCGAGGTTTCAAGGGTGACCAGCAACCTTGGGGCCCTGCCCACCAAGGCTAATACTATAAACCTTGAGACCCCGGCCATGGGGTGGGGGGAAGGCGTGGAATGGAGGGTGGAGAGCATGCTGGAAGACCAGCATGGCAAGGGGAGGGCTGGAGCTATTGGCGAGGAGAGTGCAGTGAGGGGCCTAAAGTTACAGAAATCCCTGAGCAGAGGGGGTGGCCTCAAGATGCAGGATGTTCGGGACAGAGTGGAGACAGAGGAGAAGGGAAGACGAGGGGCAGAACAAAGTCATCACGCAGGTCTGCATAAGCTCCCTGGAGTACTTGGCCAAGAAGGCATAGCCGACCGTCTGCCACAGACCCCTGACCATCACCCATGAGGCAAACACACTTCTCTTCTAGCTGAGGACCTAGAGTGGGGAGCCCCAGGTGACAAAGCATGCAGGAAATGTCCCGTCTAGATGGGCTGGGAGCCCCTTCCCCTTCAGGGACCCAGGAGTGCTTTTAAAACCCGAAGGAGTGGAGCTTGCCCTTAGGATTGGAGCAGCAGGTGAATCATGGGAAAAGGAACCAGGAGGAAGCGGCTTACCTTTAGCAGGTGTTGGGCGGTGTAAAAGCCAGCTGGGCCACTGCCCACCACACAGATCTGGGGGGTCTGCTCCTGTGTGGAGAACTGCTGGTGGAAGCCTAGGGCAGGGGGGACCGGGGAGGAAGGTCAGTTCAAGACTCCCTCCCGGGACTTCCCTGGTGGTACAGTGGTTAAGAATCCGCCTGCCAATGCAAGGGACGCGGGTTCGAGCCCTGGTCTGGGAAGATCCCACATGCTGCAGAGCAACTAAGCCTGTGCGCCACAACTACTGAGCCTGCGCTCTACAGCCCGCGAGCCACAACTACTGATGCCCACGGGCCACAGCTACTGAAGCCTGTGCTCCTAGAGCCCGTGCTCCGCAACAAGAGAAGCCCCAGCAATAAGAAGCCCGCGCACTGCAGTGAAGAGTAGCCCCCACCAGCCGCGACTTAGAGAAAGCCTGCACTCAGCAACGAAGACCCAACACAGCCATAAATAAATAAAATAAAATAAAATTTAAAAAATTAAAAAAAAAGACTCCCTCCCCATCCCAAGCCCCAACTTCAGTGTCCAACAGAAAACGGGGTTTCCCAGGCTTCACCCTCATCTGTGCACTCCTTCTCTCTTTCCTCAAAGCTTTGGCGTTTGCAGGGTCCCTTACTTCATCTGAATTCCCAAAGGCTGTGTCTCCATCCAGAGCCCTCATCTCACCCATGAACTTACTATGCCGCTGAAGATGGCCTACTCGACAATCCCCATCACCCCTGAAGTTTCCCTGCTCAGCACTTCTTAATTTTTCTCACCGGGTTCCCAACCCACCCAGCTAGAATACCACATCCTTCCAAGAGACCCCATATCGCCCCTGTGGATCTCCCCACAAGGCCCCATTTTACCTCTTCTTACCTCTCTCTCCACAGAGCCCTCTATTGCCCATAGAGGCCCCTGTTTCGCCTCAGACTTCCCTCTCGCCCCACAGACCTCCTTATCACCCCCCATTCACTCCTTCTCACTTCTGTGGACATCATGGTCTCCCCTTCTCACTTTTGTTGACCCCTGTCTCACCCCAGGAGCCTCACATATTACCGCACAGGCGGCCACCTGCCCCTGTACACCACCCCCATCTCATCTGCATGAGTGGACCCCTCCAGTCTCGCCCCTGGTCCCCTCTCTCTCCCCTCTCCAGCCCTGAACCAGCTCGGCTCTTACTCCTATACTTAGCGCTCGCAGGCCTCCCCACGCTCCCATTCAGCCCTACAGGTGCCCTGCTCCTACTCTGGGTGCTTTCGGAAGGAGGCGGCCGGGTCCGAGGCCATGCCGTCCAGGGCCACCAGCGCCAAGAGCGCGGAGCCATGCCTGGAAAAAGCAACTAGACAGCGGACCCGACCCCGCCCTGATCTCCCGCGCCGGCTCCGGCCCCGCCCTCGTCCTTCTTGGGACCCCGCCCACAATTGCGGCCCCGCCCCAAATCCCGCCTCCCACGCTCCAGGAAAGCACAGCGTGGCGGCTCCACCCCCACACACGAAAGAATCCCGCCGCCCTAATGCAAAGCCCGCCCCCCTGGTCCACCCCTTTCCGCTGAGAGCCCGTCCCCCAGGACTTCCGGGCCGTATGTGACTCAATAAATTGCTCCGTAATCTTTACCCTCCCTCCAATTATCTGGAGCCTAGAGTTGGAGGAGAGCAAATCCCCATTGCTGTTTCAATCCCGCCTGAAAGAAGGAACCAATTAGAAAGGAGCTTACTTTACTTACCCCACCCCCGGAAGCTGTCGTCGCTTGCTGATGACGCAACGCCTGTCCCATTTGATAACGTACCCCGGCTCGTTTCCATCTCAGCCAATCACAAGCCAGGTTCAAGCGAGCCTCCCCGCTCATTGGGTAATAACCACAGAGTCCGGAAGTCTGGAAAAAGGGTCTCCAGGCAGGACTTCGGGCATTCCTTTCACCGGCGCCGGGCGTTACACAGGTTTGACCCCGATAAGATGCTGTCCAGGTTGGGCCAGGGAGAATTTTAAACCTTGGAGATCTTGTTGCTTAATCGTCCTCCCCTTTACAAAGGTGAGGGAACAGAGAGGAGCGTCTTGCCTTCTGTACCAAGGGCAGAGCCAGATCTCCCACCCTTGTCCAGCAGGCTGGAATAGGGTGAGGCGTATGAGGCAATGGCCTGGAGTACAAAATTTAAGGGGGCGCCAAAAACCTCAGTAATCAAAGTAATAATCTTGTAATGCAGTGTTTCAGAACATCAAAATTAAGGCAAAAAAATCCACAAGAAACAAGATGTATTTTTTTAATTTATTTTTTATACGGCAGGTTCTTACTAGTTATCTATTTTATACATATCAGTGTATATATGTCAATCCCAATCTCCCAATTCATCCCACCACCACCACTATCCCCCCCTCCCCGACTTTCCCCCCTTGGTGTTTGTTCTCCACATCTGTGTCTCTATTTCTGCCTCGCAAACTGGTTCATCTACACCATTTTTCTAGATTCCACATACATGCGTTAATATACGATATTTGTTTTTCTCTTTCTGACTTACTTCACTCTGTATGACAGTGTCTAGGTCCATCCACGACTCTACAAATGACCCAATTTTGTTCCTTTTTATGGCTGAGTAATATTCCATTGTATATATGTATCACACCTTCTTTATCCATTCGTCTGTTATTGGGCATTTAGGTTGCTTCCGAGACCTGGCTGTTGTAAATAGTGCTGCAGTGAACGTTGGGGTGCATGTGTCTTTTTGAATTATGGTTTTCTCTGGGTATATGCCCAGTAGTGGGATTGCTGGATCATAACGAGATGTATTTTTAAATGACAGGTCCGTAGTCACATCTGACCCAGTGATTCTGATGCTGCCTCCCCCACCCTTCCCCCAAGGGCCTTCTTGTGAAGCACATCCTTGGAGAAGCCTTTCCTGACCCATCCTCTCCCAAGCTGGGTTAGGGCCCCTTTTTGTCCCTGCAGCACTCCAGCCCATCATTACCTATTACACTGCTTTATCATTCTTTTTTTTTAATAAATTTTTAATTATTTATTTATTTTTGGCTGCATTGGGTCTTCGTTGCTGCACGCGGGCTTTCTCTAGTTGTGTCAAGCAGGGGCTACTATTCGTTGCGGTGCACGGGCTTCTCATTGCAGTGGCTTCTCTTGTTGCGGTGTACGGGCTCTAGGCACGTGGGCTTCAGTAGTTGTGGCTCGCAGGCTCAGAAGTTGTGGCTCGCGGGCTCTAGAGCTCAGACTCAGTAGTTGTGGCGCACGGGCTTAGTTGCTCCGCGGCATGTGGGATCTTCCTGGACCAGGGCTCGAACCCGTGTCCCCTTCATTGGCAGGCGGATTCTTAACCACTGCACCACCAGGGAAGTCCCTATCATTCTTAAATTATTTTTTTTATTGAAGTTGTCGACTAAAAGAAAAATGCACAATGTACACATCGTGAGTTCAGTTTTATTCCGGGACCTTACTGAGGACTGTAGCCCAGGAGACAGCCTCTCAGATTACTCTGAGAAACTACTCCAAAGAGGTAGGGGAGGAGCCAGGATATATATGAACTTTTTTTGCTGGGAAAAACATGTAGTCAAGCAAAAAAAGAGTATTGCTCATCACAAAGAACAGACATCTCGAGTTAATGCTTTTACTGCTTTTCCATGTAAGATGCAAGAATATGGGGTCACTGAAATTTTTCCTTAGATATATAAATGAACTATCTGGGACCAGTATATCCAAAGCACAGAATGCTTCCTGGTTTTCCCCATCCTGAATTCCTCTTTGGGATCATTGCCAGTGGGTGACTGCAGTAGCTAATGGCTTGATTCTTGTAGAACTGGAATGGCAGGCAACATTTTTTTCTTTACAAAGTACAATGAACAGAAAAGTGCACAAACCATAAGTGTACTATGTGATGAGTCACCACAAAATATAACCATGTAACCACCACTCAGATCAAGTAGAACATGGCCAGCACCCCCAGGAATTCCTTGTGCCCCTTCTAGTCACTTCCCCTCCCTGGTACTCAGAGGTAAATACTGCTCTGATTTCTAATAAGTCATTGTGTTTTGTGCTCATCCCACTAGACCAGGAGTAGGCAAACTACTGTTTGCAGCCCAAATCCTGCCCACCACCTGTTTTTGTATTTGTATTTTTTGTATTTGTATTTTTTTTGTATTTTTGTTTTGTATTTGTTTTGTATTTTGTAAGTTCATGGCTGTTACATTCTTAAATAGTTTTTCTAAAACTGTAACGAATAATGTTCTGTGACATGTGAAAACTACATAAAATAAAAAAAAAATTCTTTTAAGGACCTCCCTGGCGGGCCAGTGGTTAGGACTCAGCGCTTTCACTGCCGGGGCCCGGGTTCGATCCTTGGTTGGGGAGCTAAGATCCTGCAAGCCTCGCGGCATGGCCAAAAATATACATATTATATTAGAACACAGTGATGCTTATTTCTTTACATATTGTCTCTGGCTGTTTTTGCACTTTGACGACACAGTTGAGTAGTTGTGACAGAGACCATATCATCCACAAAGCCCAAAATATTTACCATTTTGCCTTTTCCTGAAAAAGTCTGTCAATTCCTGCACTAGACGGTAAGCTCCAGGAGATTGGGGCCCACTCTCATTCACTCTTTTATCCCCAGAGCTTTGCACAGTGCCTGGCACATAATGGATGTTCGTAAAGAGTTTGTCTTAATGATCCATTTATTAAGACGGGAGGAAGAGAAGGAGATTCAGGATCTGACACCCCAGCAAGCCCTATAGGGCTCCCTACCCAGAGGTAGTATGTCTGGTGGTTAAGAGCAGGAATTCTGGAGTTGGACACACCAGGTTTGAATCTTTCTTCCTCCACTTGCTAGCTATATGATATTGATAAGTTTAATCTCTTTAAGGCTTATCTTCACAATATGTAACGTGAGGGGAAAATAGTACCAATTTCTTGTAAAGATTAAAGTTAGATAGCATAGGGGAAAACGTGCTGTAAGTTCTGAATTGATGTTAGCTATCATCATCATCATTGTAAACATTATCACCTCCGATACACCTCTGTTAATTAGACCATAGGTGTCTGCAGAGCCCTAGAGGGGCTTCATTCACTCCTGTCATCTCCCCTCATCTCTCAAGCCCCACGCAAACCCAGCCACAATCCCAGCACAACAGAAAATCGAGCTTCAAAGTGATGGAGTGTTCTTGGGTGCTTCTTGTACAGCCAAGTCTGGTACCAGGGCCTCCAGCTGCAGCACATTCCCCACTCAGGCCCAGATCAATAACAATGAGTCACTGATTGCATTAGGATGGTTTTATTTTTATTTTTTTAATAAATTTATTTATTTAGTTTTTGGCTGCATTGGGTCTTCGCTGCTGCACACAGGTTTTCTCTAGTTGCTGAGAGCTGAGGCTACTCTTTGTTGCGGTGCACAGGCTTCTCATTGCGGTGGCTTCTCTTGTTGCAGAGCATGGGCTCTAGGCGCGCGGGCTTCAGTAGTTGTGGCTCGCGGGCTCTAGAGCGCAGGCTTAGTCGTTGTGGCGCACGGGCTTAGTTGGTCAGTGGCATGTGGGATCTTCCCAGACCAGGGCTCGAACCCGTGTCCCCTGCGTTGGCAGGCGGATTCTTAACCACTGCGCCACCAGGGAAGCGCTAGGATGGTTTTAATCATTAGCCAGGACTGTGCAATGGGGCCTTTTCTGATGTTGCATTTTTCTTGTGGAGAATAAGCAGTTTGATTAATCGCATTCCCAGTCCTTAAGGCCACGTCTGAGTCGCTAATGCATTTCAAAAGAGCAGCGATAACATAGCAAAGCAGTAAGGGTGGGGGGGTGCTGCCAAGCCTGCCTCGTTCCAAGAGGGCTGCTTGGATCCAAACCTCTGCTCTATCAGTCAGCCTCCCAGCAGGAAACAGACAGTGTGCTCAGAGGGGCTGACTGAAGAGAGTTTAATGAAGGAACTCTGTGCAGAGGTGTAGCAGGATGCAGGGTGTGGTGAAGTCCCTCCAGGGCTAGCAATAGCTGGAAGCCACTACCAGCCCAGGGCCGGAAGGAGCAAAAGGAGGGACTGTTTCAGAAGTAGTGAGAGCTGTAGCTGTAGGAGAGGGCGCCGGACAGGAGGTGTGGGCTTCGGGACAGGAGCACAGGGTGGAGGAGAAGGTAATGGCTCTGGACGGGCAAGTGGCAGCTGCCCAGCAGAGCCACCTAAGGCCACACCAGAGCTAGGTTCCCCAATAGGACCTGGCTTAGAGAATGCCTTCACCTGCCCTCTGACCCCTCAGCGCATCCCATTTGCTGGCATTTAGCCTCCCCATCTTCAGGGTCACCACACCCTTCACCTGGTCCAAGGACTTCACTGAAAAACAAGGCAATTGTGTGCTCAGAATAGACTTGCGTGTCCTCGACCAGAGATGATTTCTGCCCCCAGGGGACATTTGGCAGTGTCTGCAGACATTTTTGATGGTCACAACTTGGGTTCCTGGAACCTAGTGGATAGAAGCTGGGGATGCTGCTAAACACCTACAATGCACAGGACAGGCCCCCAGCGACAGCGCTATCTGGCCAAAACGTCATGGTGCTGAGGTGAGAAACCGTATTTTAAACTGCTCTGGCCTTCTGTCACAGGCTGGGCCTCCCTCTCTGTTCCTCCATCAGCCTCCAGCCGGGCCCTTCCTCCCACCCTCTAATCCAGCCTCCAGCCAGGGCAGCTCCCAGCCCTCTCGCCAATCAAGGCTGCGCGCTTTGGGCTGAATCTCAGTGGTGTCCCCAGTACCTGGACCTCTTCCTGCGGCTGGCACCAGTAGTTCTCTTATATTCCCATCTCGCTCCCAGGCTGCAGACCATCCTTTCACAGCCGAGCCGAGCCCTGGAGCCCCAGCTCTTGTATCCGCACCCCCCACACACTCTCCTTCCCCTCCTTCCTCTCCTCTCTAAGGCCATCTGACCTCCAGACCCTGTTCCTGGAACCCCTCTCCAGCCTCAGCGACCCTCCCAGTAATTTTCTCTCTCTTCCAATTGAGAATTCTTCCACCCCTTGTAAACATCATGGAACAAAGCAGACTTCTAGAGCTAGCCAAGGTCACACTCAAAGCTATTCATACCCTTTCTCCCCTTATTTCGCCGGGAGTGCCCTCCCCACAGAACACACACTTTGATCTCACAGATGCTGTGGGTCTTGGGAGCTGCTGAGCCAGTGTCTTGCACAGGCTTCCGGGCTGAAAGCTTAGGAAGGTCTCTGCCAAAGGTAACCTCTCCTTGTGGTCCCTGGGGAGAGGGCTCCATAGGGGCCAGAATCTCAAGGGCACAGGAAGCAGCAGTGGCCAAGTGTGGGGCTCCCTGGCACCAGGGAGCGGACCCTTCTCTCCCGGTGTCCCCGCCTAGCCCGCCCCCTCCATAGGGCCCCTCCTTACCCCCGTCCTGTAGCCCTACCAAGGCTCAGAGCGAGCAGGGGAGGAATCCGGCTGTTCAGTCCTGAGATGAAGTTGGCTGAGGTCCAGACTGACCGGAATGCCCAGCCACCTTTATTCCTTCCCTCCAGGTATTCCTCAAAACCCGGAAAAGCAAGCAGGGCAGGTGGCCCCCGGGCCCCCAGCATGAGCTCGCCGTCTCACTGCCCACCTCCAGGCAACCAAGCCGCGCCCTCCCAGCCCCGGGGGTGGGCCCGGAAGGGAGAGCGGGGTGACTGCGCCGGCCCGCCCCTCACTGCAGCCCCACCAGCTCTGTGATGGGAGGGGTCTGCACCATGAGCTCCTCGTAGTGGTGGAGAAACATCCGGAAGCGAGCCAGGTAGGAGTCCTCGTTGTACGGCAGCTGCTTCTCACGGAGGAACTGGGACACCACGGGCTTCACCTGCCAGAAGGTGGGCGGGAGGAGGGGCCGCTGAGCCGGGGCTGTGGGCAGGCCCATCCCCACTGGGACCCTTCCTCTGCCCAGCCCCCCGCTCCTGTCTGTTTTGTCCCATGATGCTCCGGAGGAGCTGAGGGGCTTGGAGAATTCCCGCCTCCCATTTCCAGCAGGCAAGGGAAAGGGAGGGCTTCTCCCCAGCACCCTTCTCTGGAGCTCCCGAATCTATGACAGTCCTCCTTTGCGTAGGGGGATAAACCACAGCTCCTTTTCACCAAACACCTACGGAGGGCCCAACATTTCAGATCTATTTCTTCATTTCATCCTCAAAGCCTGTCAGCGTAAGCACTACTTAGTCCCATTTTACAGATGAGGAAGCCGAGGCTCAGAGACATTCAGTTAACTTGCCCAGAGCCACACGGCGAGTAAGAAAACCAGGTGTCTCTGGTCAGAAACCCACACTGCTGCCTGTACCTTGGACTGACCTTCCTGGGAACCTCTGACCAGGACAGCTGGTTAGAGAACCCCGAAGGTGACTCCCCCTCCACCCTGAGACAGTTTCTTCATCCAAGCCCCCCCAGCCCGACCCTCGTCTACCTTCAGGCACATGTTGTCGGAGAGCCTGGGGAAGAGGTGGTGCTCCACGTGGCAGCTGATGAGGGAGTGGCCGAACGCCCAGTCCAGCACAGGCAGCCGGGGCAGGTTAAGCACCCCCAGGCTCATCATGTGAATGCGTTGCGGCTTCTTGTCCCGGGAGAACATGGGCAGCCCGATGTGCTGTGACAGACACAAGGGTCACGCCCGGGGCTGGGCCAGGCAGCCCTGTGCCTCCCCACCCTGCCTCGGGCATCCTCAGCTAGCATCCGGGGACCATGGGTTCTGCCGCCTTCCTCACCTCCCACTCCAGCAGGACCCAGCAGAGGCGTGAGGAAGCTGAGGTCCTCCACCCAGCTGCGATGCGACCCTGTCCGTGCCCCTCGCTGAGTCTCGCCCGTCTCCGGGTCCCTCTCCCTATCTGTGCAATGAAGGGCTTGGCCTGGGTGCCTCTCGGATCTCGTGGTCCTCTAAGCCCACGACTGCCCACCGACGTCCCTCATGTCCCTGTGCCTGCATCCCAAAGAGACCCTTCTCTGCTTTTTTTCACCAAAATCCTGCTCATGGTTCAAGATCAAGTTTGCGCATCCTTGTGTATTTTTTCATTCAACAAGGATGTATAGGGCTTCCCTGGTGGCACAGTGGTTAAGAATCCTCCTGCCAATGCAGGCCACACGGGTTTGAGCCCTGGTCCGGGATGATCCCCCATGCCGCGGAGCAACTAAGCCCGTGAGCCACAACTACTGAGCCCACGTGCCTAGAGCTCGTGCTACAACAAGAGAAGCCACCACAATGAGAAGCCGGTGCACCACAACAAAGAGTAGCCCCCTCTCGCCGCAACCAGAGAAAGCCCGTGCACAGCAACGAGGACCCAACGCAGCCAAAAATAAATAAATAAATAAATGCATTTTTTTTAAAAAAACAAAGACGTATAAATGCCGGCTCTGCCAGGCACTGTCCTCGGTCTAGAGGATGTGGAAGTGAACGGGAGCTTCTGCTCTAGCAGGACAAGCAGATGGGACACAACTATGGGATTATGTCATGGGATTCAGTCATTAATGGCAGTGTGGTAAGTGCTGGGATGGTCATATGCAGGATGCTCTAACCTGGGGTCTTCACTTGTCCCGGGAGCAGGGAGGTGACCATCCCTGGAAATGGCCCAGAACTGAGTGCTGAGCTGCTGGCCTCCCGTGAAGACCTTCGTCTCCAGCTCCCACATCCGCCTGCCTCGACACGTGTGTGCTGGGTCCTCTGCGATGGCCCTTGGGCTTATCACAGTAAGAGCCCTGGAGGTAGGAGCTGGGGTCCTATTCACTTGTGTCCCCACGGAGCTTAGTCTAGTAACCTACACATAGAAGCTTCTTAATAAATCTCTGATCTGTGTGTGAAGGGCAGCCAGTGTTGAAGAGAAGCTCCTTACCTGGGACCAAAACTCTCTGTGATGACCCACAGAGAGAAAGGAAGAGAGAGGGTGGGCAGGGGAGGTGGAGGGATGCTTCCTCAGGTGGCCTCTCTCTCCCCCCGGAACCTAGGGTCCAGCCTGCGCCAGGCACCCTGGAGAGTGATCCCTATAGCCCCCCAGCACTCAGGGTAGGGGAGGCCTCACCTGGAAGATGTTGACATGAAGGTAAGGGTGGGCCAGCAGGGACCTGGTGATGAGCATGCAGACCAGGGCTGAGCTGGGGCTCTGGAAGCCAGACACGTTCAGCAGCAGCCAGTAGTGAGAATAAAGGCCCAGGGAAATCAGGCCAAGCGTCCGCAGGGCTGTCCCGAGCTCCACCTCTCTCAGCCGTTCTGCCAGAAGGGGCAAGAGATAGAGGGAGGGGTCGGCGAGGTTCCGATCCAACGTGAGTTGGCTCCCTGGTGGCTCAATAGTGCAAACTAGGGTGACCTAGGTGTTCAGCTCATCCATACACAGCCCTGAAAAGTAGGTTCGCCCATTTTCTTTTTTTTTTTTTTTTTTGGCCGCGCGGCTTGCAGGATTCTTAGTTCCCTGACCAGGGATCAAACTCGGGCCCCAGCAGTGAAAGCACCGAGTCCTAACCACTGGGCCTCCAGGGAATTCCCTTTTGTATTTTTGTTGCTGTTGTTGTTCTCACCCATTTAATGGATGAGAAAACGGAGCATTAAGCAACCTGACCAAGGTCAGTCTGATAGTAAGTGGTGGCCTGGGACTTGAGCCCAGGTCTGGCTGTCCCCTCGCCCCTGCTCTTTCCACCGTATGATATTGCTCCTATGATACTAAAAATTATAACATGCAATAGAGTGTGAGGCATTTAGAAAGCATTTTTATATCTATGACCTCATTATGCTTTCACACCATCCTTTTTTTTTTTTTTAGAAAAAAAGATATTTAATAAACAATAACACAAGTGAATGTTTATAACATGATCAGGGATTATTAAATAGACAACAAGATGATGGTAAATGAGGCTTGTATATCCAATATAAAGAGTAAAGGTTATTCATTTATTTATTTAGGCATTTGATGCCTTCCCATGCAACTTTCTAGTCTTCTCAGAGTTTTTTAAATTTTTATTTTATTTTACTGTGGTAAGAACACTTAACATGAGATTTATCCACATGGGTTTTAAAGTGTGCGGTACAGTACTGTTGTCTCTGGGCACAGTGTTATATAGCAAATCTCTAGAATTTATTCATTTTGCAAACCTGAAACTTCACGCTCATTGAACAGGGACTTTCCATTTTCCCCTCCCCTCAGCCCCTGGTGCCACCATTCTATTCTTTGCTTCAATGAGTCTGACTACTTTAGATCCCTCATATAATACGTGGAATTGTTTCACACCCTCTTTGAGGAGCAGGTAAGAACCTGAGGTTCAGAGAGGTTAGGTTACCTGCCTGTGGTCACCAGCCAGTAAGTGGCAGAGCCAGACTTGGCCCCAGGACCAAGGTTCTTTCCACCCTGCCTGGCTGTCTCAGAAAGTTTCTGTCTGGTCTCAACTCAGGGCTTCTCACTTCTTCCATGAAGCCAGGAGAGGAAGGAAGGAAAGGGGGAACCAGATCTTGCAGGGCCCAGCCCTGGCATACTCACCGACAGCCACCAGTGGGGTTATGATGGGGATCAAGAGAGGAGCGAGGAACATGTAGACGTAGCGGTTGAGGCAAGGCAGCCTCCACGTGCTTGAGTCCCCCAGGCCCAGCACGTTGGTGTAGCCATGATGCATCTTGACGTGTCCGTACTTGGCGTGCTCTGCAGTGAAGGACGTGCATACCTAGAGGAGGGAGGCAGAAAGGGCGCTGGGGTCTGTATCAGGCACAGGCGAGCAAAGCAGGATCTTCAGAGCCTTGAAAACACCCTCCCTCCCCAGACCACGCATTTCCAGGGCCTTCCTGCCTTCCACCCACAGCTCATCAGCCTTGAACATCAACTCTCAGGGATCCACGACCACAGAGTGGCAGCCAGTCAAAGCAACTGCGTCCACTTGGCGTGCAAATCAGTTGGCGTGCACAGCCCCCCGTGACTGCAGCCTGCAAGCTTGAGGATCGGACACACTGCAGGTAAAACTCCTGGCATGTGTTGCCATTTATTTTGTGAGGGTTTATCTTTGAAACGTCTGTACCTTCATAACACTGCTTTGCATTCGGGGCCCACAGCAGTGGGGGCAGGGGGGCAGGAGTGGCCTGGGGGCGAAGAAAGGCCATCTTCTGAACTGTCCATGAGGGTGCCCCGGTGAGGACCAAGAGTTCACTTCTTCCTAGGGGTGACTCTTCCCTGGCGTGACCCACTGTGGGATTCTCTGAAGCTGGCAGTGAGCGGCAGCAGCTCAGACTCCAAGAGCAGTCATTCTGAATGTAAAAGAGGCGCTAAGGTGTTTCTTATGCAAATATATGCAAATGAACATGCAGCCATCAGCCTCTTCCAGTATTTTATCCAAGCCAGAAGATGTTGCTAATTTTATTGAAGATGCTGCCTGCCTGTTTCCAGGAGGACGTGAAGGGTTTCCCGATGCCAGTCACTGTGAGCCCCACACAGACAGCAGAACACACTCAGTTGAGTGTTCAGCATTCTGCACATTACACATGTAACTCATTAATCTTAAGCCTGGCAGGGTGTGGGGGGGTTATTATTATTATTATAAGTGCTGTTATTATTCACAGCTGACAGAAGCAGAAACTGAGATAGAGGCCACATGCCCACCCCAGCTCACTCAGCTAAGTAGGTGGCAGAAGTGGGATTTGAACCCTGGTTCCATCCAAGATAAGGCATAAAACCCCTGGGGTGAGTCACTGCAACAGAGCATGAACCCAGGCTTAGAGTCCAGGCAGAAGAGACAAAACCGCGAGAAGACAGATAAGGAACGACACTGTCTTCCCACTGTCTGCAGAGACTCTCTCCCTTGGAACGAAATGAAGCCGAAAAGTAGGATATGATGTCACAACAGCAGTTCCATAACAGACAGGGGAAGACAGTCAAAGCAACACAGTACGGGCCCCTCTCAAGGCAGAGGACGTGAAGGTAAATGCTGATTCAGCGGCGGTGTGGAGTTCACAAAAACAGGAGAGGCGCTTTGCTCCCAGATGATGGAACCCGCAGAGGGGTGGGTTTTATCTCTGGTTTCGGAACCTTGCAAAGGGACAGAACCTGGGGGAGGCTGCAGAAGGTGGGCAGGTAGCCTGTCAGTTAAAGTGATGTCTCTTCCAGGCCTGCTGGTCTGGAAGGACCTGCTGCTCAAGAGGGCCAGGCAGTTGGTTCAACAAAGGGGCCTCCGCCGGGGTCTGCCAGGACCTCCTCAGAGGCCAGCCTGCCTCTCTCCAAGGCCTGCAAGTGTGTTTTGAATCTCACGGTTCTATAACCAGAAGAAGCGACTGTTTTTAACTGCTCCTTCCTCATACTTCTGCTCTGAGGGCCGATCCTGTCTGCTTCTTTCTTCAAGAAATGTCAGCTGAATGCAGCGATCTGCTCTCCCCTCTGGCCCAAGCTCCACATCTCCTCGCTGACCGCACTTTGAGTAGCAAGGCCAGAAACGCCCTGGGGCCTGAACCCTACCAAGCCTGGTAAGAACTTGACCCTCAGGGGCCTGGTAGGGCCAGGTGCTCAGCCACGTGCCCAGACCTGGGAATGGGGTCCGGGGAGGGGATGGGCCACCTGTGTGGTCTGACGTAACACATGATTTGTGACTCAGCACAGGCTTCCAGAGTCTGTGTGCTTTGCCTTTTTATATAACTAAGAAGAGATCTGAGGCTGTTTCTGTGAGACTGGAATTCTCCCTCCCATCTAGATGTTCTTTCCAGAAGAAGAAGGAACGCGGTGGGTTTGGGAGAAGGCGAGATTGGACACGGACTGCGGTGTGTCTCACTTGCACCCATCAAGGGGCGGGAGGAGGTAGCCACGGGCCACAGATGATCCCGCCGCACAGGATTATTCACAGGTCTCACCCACGAGGATTTCCCATCCAGACCCAGAGAAAGTTCCAGAAGCTTCTTGATATTGCTACCCTCTGTACCCTCAGGAAGACTTAAGAGCCTAGACCTCTTAGCCGCACTCAGGCTCTGCAAGTGGCCAGAGTGTGTGCGGGGCGGATGTCGGTATGATGCCTCTGGACATCCCCTCTCAGCTAAAATCAGAGGCCCAGGCCTCTCATTCACTCATTTAGTTGTTTTTTCACTTAAGCATCCTCAGACCTCTGCCAGCAGCCAAAGGTCGTTATCTAATATTCTCCTCTTTTATCTTTTACACAAACAATACTTTGCAGGATTAAAAACCATCATTATAAGATTATGACACAAACTTGGGTTTCAAATAGGTCACTTTACTGGATTGGAAGGGGAGGGGCAGGACGAGGCAGGTGACGGCCGGAGGCTGTAGGTGTGGCCACTGGGGGAGGTGAGGAGTGGGCGGAGGAGGAGGCATCAACACAAGGGCCAAGCTTCCAGCTCAAGGCCCGGCGCAGGGTGGGGTCACTCCAGAGATGGGGCAGGAGAAGAGGGCCACAGGCATGGACCAGCTGAGAAAGAGGGGCTGGGGGTCGTCACAGCGGCAGCATCCCTCAGGCAGGAGGGACTCCAGGTTGGAGTCTGCCCAGCTTCCATCCCTCCCTCCAGACCCTCTCTCACTGATCCCAGGGCTGAGCAACCCCTTCACACTGGCTTCAGAGTTTGCGGGGTCGTGGGGTGCTTCTGAGGCTCCACAGGCCTCAGCGATTGGTTGGTCAGATAAAGTATAGGGCACCCACATAAATTAGAATCTCAGATAAACAACCAATCATTTTTTATAGACATATATCCCAAACACTGCCTGCATTTCTTGTTTATCTGAAGACTAAAGTTCACTGGGCATCCTGGATTTTTTTTTTTTTTTTTGACTGTGTTGGATCTTCATGGCTGTGCACGGGCTTTATGTAGTTGTGGCGGATGGGGGCTACTCTTTGTTGAGGTGCACGGGCTTCTCATTGTGGTGGCTTCTCTTTGTTGCACAGCATGGGCTCTAGGCGCACAGGCTTCAGTAGTTGTGGCACGCGGGCTCAGTAGTTGTGGCTCGCGGGCTCAGTAGTTGTGGCTCGCGGGCTCAGTAGTTGTAGCTCGTGGGCACAGTAGTTGTGGCTCGCGGGCTCTAGAGCACAGGCTCGGTAGTTGTGGTGCATGGGCTTAGTTGCTCCACAGCATGTGGGATCTTCCCGGCCCAGGGCTCTAACCCATGGTCCCCTGCATCGGCCAGCGGATTCTTAACCACTGCGCCACCAGGGAAGTCCCGCATCTTGGATTTTTATTTGCTACATCTGGCAGCCCTACTCAGTGAGAACACAAGTCCCTGAGCGCGAGTCCTCGGGTACCACGCGGGCTCTCCCGCTAACAGTGATGTGTTAGCACCTTCGGATAACAGAGGGGCCGCAGTGAGGGTGGAAGCCAGAGGAGCCTGGAGTGCCTCATCCTGCTGGGAGCGGCCTGGATGTGGTCGGGTCTGATCCTATCAAGCGGCTCTCATGAAATTCTTTCCCTTTTCAGGCCTCGTCCCTAGAAGCTCCCAGCTCCTCTGCTTGGCCCATGGGCCTCCTTTTCTCCTTTTCTCCAGAGTCCCCATGAGATTCTAGTGACTCCAGGTTTCTGTGGGTCCCTCATGCACTATGCTCTTCCCAGATCCATGCCTTTATCTGTACCTCTGCTCAGCCTGCAGCCACCTTCCTGCTTCTGGGCCTGGGATCAGGAGCCCTGTCCTGGCAATGTCTCCTCTGGACACTCTCACCAGGGGTTCTCGGCACTATTGACATTTGGGACCAACACTGTCTCAGCCCCCAAAGCTCCTTAGCAAACCCAGCCTCCCTCCAATCTCCCCTCCCAACTGGGCAGGCACTGGGCCCCTGGGAGCAGCCCCACCCTTTTCTCTCCAAGCCCCTCCCCCAGGGACACTCCTCAGACTAAGTGCTGCCCCCCACAGACGACCACCTGATCTGCTCCTGGGTCCTTGGCCTCTGGGGGCCAGTGGGCAAGCCCACCCAGAAGCAGGCTTTTAGAGACCCTCAGGAGTTGGCATCACCACAAGAACCCTTAAAAGTACATTTTGCAAATCTGCACATGTGATAAAATGGCACAAACACACACACATACACCAATGTCAACGTCCTGGGTTTGCTGTTGAATGACATTTACATAAATGGAACTATTGGGGGAAACTGGGTGAGGGATCCACTGGACCTCTGTCCTCTCTGATCTATTTTTGCAATGTCCTATGAATCTATAATTTTTTCAAAAATAAAAAGGTTTTATTTTTTTTTAAGTATATTTTGTACTGCAGATCTGAGTTTGCCTGCTAAATAATTCTTTTAATTAAAAAACTTAAAAATCACAGCGGTGCAAACTCAGATTACCACCTCTCGGGGGGCGGGAGGGGCCAAACAAAGATTAGGGGCAGCCCAGAGGATAAGAGCCACCCTGAATTCGTGGCAAGGGAGCGTTCGAGCATCATGACTAGGTTGGGGGTTCTCGGCTTTGTTTCCACCACCACCACACGGGACTGGAACGAAGGTGACCGCGTTTCCCTGGGTGACACCCCTCCCCCAGGGCAGAGCTGGCCTGTGCTCTCTGTGGACCATCTGTGACTCCACCCCCGTAGCACAAAGCTGACTTCAGAAGGAGGGTTTGAAGTTGAGACACAGTGGAGCTTAGTAACTGGTACAGCCTGTTCCCTCCTACTCAGGGGAACATCTTGATAGTGAGTGACTTGCAAGGGAGTCCCTAAAGCCCTCTTGACTGCAGGAGTTAATCTTTCCCAACTAAAAATAGAGTTGTCATATGATCCTGCAATCCCATTCCTGGGCATGTGTCTGGAGAAAACTATAATTCGAAAAGATACATGCACTCCAATGTTCATTGCAGCACTATTTACAATAGTCAAAACAGGGTAGCAACCTAAATGCCCAGTGACACATGAATGGATAAAGAAGATGTGGTATATATATACTATGAAATACTACTCAGCCATAAAAAAGAATGAAATAACGCCATTTGCAGCTACATGGATGGACCTAGAGATTATCATACTAAGTGAAGTAAGTCAGAACGAGAAAAAAATAACCATATGATATCATTTATATGTAGAATCTAAAATGTGACACAAATGAACTTATCTGCGAAACAGAAACAGACTCACAGACATAGAGGACAGACTTGTGGTTGCCAAGGGGGAGGGGGGAATGAGGGAAGGATAGATTGGGAGTTAGGGATTAACAGATGCAAACTATTATACATAGCATGGATAAACAACAAGGTCCTACTGTATAGCACTGGGAACTGTATCCAATATCCTGTGATAAACCAGAATGGAAAAGAATATGAAAAAGAATCTGTGTGTGTGTACATATATATATATATGGAAAACTGAATCACTTTGCTGTATAGTAGAAATTAACATTGTATATCAACTATACTTCAATAAAATAAATTTTAAAAAAATCTTTCCCAAGCTTCAGTACTTAAAACATGGGGGCCTGCCCGCCCCAGCCTGCCCCCCACATTCCTGTGGCCTTTGACTGGCAGTCCCCAAGGATATGACTGACAGTCCCCGAGAATATAACTAGTAGTCCCTATGACATAGCCCAGGCCAGGGTGATCAGTGGGCAAGGTAGAGAGTCAGAAGTACACTAGTAGGGGAAATGGAACATTCTGGTGTAGACTGGAAATGGGTCCAGAGGGAAGTTCATCCTGGTGTGGGTGAACTTCCTGGTGTATGATTTGGGATACTTTTGCAGAGAAACAACAGCAACCTGGATGTCAGCCACCCCGTCCATCCTGCCAGCTCCTCCCCTCAGATCTGATGGGTCACAGTGACCTGTCTCACCCCCAGCCCTTGACAGCAGACCTTCAGACAAACCAGGCAAAAGCTGGCTGCCCCAGGAAAGGCAGTGACATTCAGCTGACACCTGAGGCTGCAACTAGCGGACTAGATTCTTCTATAGTGATGCTGCCTCCTGAGGGTCACGGTTTGGGAAAAGCACAGGCAGCCAACAAGAGGAGGATTACAGGGAGACAACAGGACGTGGCAGACAGGGAGAGCCAGGGATCCAAGAGGGTCCCAGGTCGTCCACTGAGATGCTGCATGTCGCGAGCTGGTCCTTTGCGTGATGCAAAGGACAGGTGGTGGTCCAGGGCCTGAACAAACAGCCCCCTCAACACACACACACACACACACACACACACACACACACACACACACACACGTCCACTGAGCTTTGCATAAGTTGGTCAACCTTTCAGTTAAAAATAAACCGCTAACAGAGAAAACAAAACAAATAACAACAAAAATCACTAACCCTGGGACTAGCCTGGTGGTCCGGTGGGTAAGACTCCGCGCTCCCAATGCAGGGGGCCCAGGTTCAATCCCTGGTCAGGGAACTAGATCCTGCATGCTGCAACTAAGAGTCCGCATGCTTTAACTAAGATCCCGAGTGCCACAACTAAGACCCCGCACAGCCAAAATAAATAAATAAATAAATTTTTCTTTTAAATTACTAACCCTTTCCTTGCAGTTGACTGTGTTCCCTCCAGAGGGAAAAAAGAAAAAAGAAACTTGTTACTTCGAAGCAAACATTGAAGAGTCAGGCCCAAACCCTAAATGAAGATCTAGGATGTCTCGTTTAATCCTCATGCTGGCTTCATGAGGGAGGAAACATTATTCTCATTTATTAGGTGAGGAAACTAACAGATGCTGGTCCAAAGGCAGCCACTGTGTCCAAAGTGCCCCTGACGCTGTCCCCTGCCTGGCGGACAAGACCCAGGCCTCCACTCGCCCCGCCATGCCATGGGCTGAGGAGGCAGAGCCACCCCTCCTTCTCACTGGGAGCTGGATCTTCCCCAGAGGGTGGCCAGGGCCATGCCTTGATGGGGGCGTGCAAGAGTGGAGGCCTCCCACTCAGGTTGGCCATCTGAGAAATCTGTGACCTGCCCACAGCTGATTGCGGCATAACAGCCTCTGTCACAACACGGGGGTGGCAGCCAAGCCCCCCCCACCATGGGGGGGCTCACCCACCTCTAGGCTGTGACCCTCCAGCAGCTGGCTTTTCCCTGGACCTTGTCCGCCCATCACCTGCAGGGTCATCATCAACAAATATTGAGTTCCGCCCTGTGCCAGGCGCTAAAGGGACAAGGAGGCAAAGATGAGGCCACTGCCCTGGGTCCCAGGGGACAAGAGGAGGTGCAGCCACCAGGCTGCCTGGGTCTTTCAGGGCGGGCCACGCGCTCTGGTTCGCCTGGAGCCCTCCTGCTGGGGAGCCTGGGAAGACTCCTCCTTCTTAGCTGCCCCCAGGCCCCTGGGACTCAGCACAGCTTCGTCAAATCCACACAGAGCTAACCCTCCCTCTCGTGTCCCATGTGACTGCCTAACATGCCCGGTTCCTCCCCTGCCTGTGATGACAAACTCAGGGGGCATCTGACCCTGGCTCCCCGGTTGGGCCTGCACCTTAGAGTCTGGCTGGGACCAGTGCCCAGGGGTCCCCGGGAAGGAGAGTGTCTTGAAATGGACCCTGAGGACCCATTGGTTCCCCCTTGTCCTTGGCACTTTAGAAATGTATGCAAGGGACTTCCCTGGTGGTTCAGTGGCTAAGACTCCAAGCTCCCAATGCAGGGGGCCTGGGTTCAATCCCTGGTCAGGGAACTAGATCCCACATGCTGCAACTAATAGGAGTTCCCATGCCTCAACTAAAAAAAAAAGGATCCTGCAAGCGGCAACTAAGACCCGTGCAGCCAAGTAAATAAATAAATACTAAAAAAAAAAAAAAGAAAAGAAAAGAAAAGAAAAAGAAATGTGTGCAGGTGGAAGAGATGGGTTTGGGGAAAATGAGGGCAATGGAGAGTTCTGGGTAGGAAATGCTTCCTCTCACCCAACCGATGCAGTATAATTTTATAAAACGTCGTGTGTGTGTATGTATGTGTGTGTGTGTATGTACAGTTACATAGAGTTTTATAAAGTTATATAACTTTATTAAAAGTTAATAACTGAGGGACTTCCCTGGCAGTCCAGTGGTTAAGACTCCACACTTCCACTGCAGGGGGCACGGGTTCGATCCCTACTCGGGGAACTAAGATCCCGCATGCCACGAGGCACGGCCAATAAATAAATAAAAGCTCTTTTAAAAAGTTAATAATTGAGTTAATTGGTCATGGTAACCAGTTCCTGGCAAGAAAGGGCTGTTTCTGGTACCAGCTTTCATATCAGTTCATAAGAGACCTGGGTGGCCACGGGAGAGGCCGCCTGAAAAGGAGGGAAGGGGCTCTCAGAAGAACTGGAAGGCCTGACACCAGTCCAGAGAGAAGGGCAACCTGGACAGAAACCTTTGCCTTCCTGACCATGCCCATAGGTTGAGGCAGCATGGGGAGGCAGTGGAAGCAGGGGGGCCAAGGGTCAGGAAAGAGGAGGTGCCTTCCTGGTACAGCCCTGGGGAAACAGGGGGCTTCTAGGATGGCTTGGCCATTGTCAGGTGTCCTGAGATGGCAGAGCTGGGGTGCTGTGACACCAGTCCCCTGCTTCCCTGCCCTTTGGTCTGTGGTTCACATCCTAAACCCTGATTGCAAAACCAGGAGGCCCCGAAGGTGTAGCCAGGACCTGCCAACCACAGGCATCCTGGTGGGAGGAGGAAGCTCTACCACCCTTGGCCCAGGGCTGCAGAGAGGCGAGCCGGTGCCCCCAGGAGAAACGGGTGCTCAGACCACATCGGCTGCCACAGTTAAATACTCATCATTCCTCATGCAGCCCTCTACCCTCTCAAGGGCTTGGGGACACGCACACACACAGACACACACCCACCATAGTGAAGGCTGCACACTTGGGCCCACAGACCACAGCTGCAGCTGCCGGCCCTCGAGGGCACACACAGCTGCACACACCCAGTACCAGCAGCTGCTCCCACCCAGTCCCAGGCTCACCTCCACAAAGAAAAGCACCCAGATCTTGCTCCAGCGTTTAGACTCGGTGAGGGCACCATGAGTGGCAAGGTGACTGCCCTTGACAGTGAGCGTGTAGTGGCACACACCCAGGATGGTGATGCCCAGGGCAAAGACCAGGAGATTCTCAGAGCGCAGGCACAGGAACCCTGCATGGAGAAGGGAGAATTGGTGTTAAGGGGAGCGGTAAGGGCAGGGCCTTTCTCTGGTTCTTGGAGATCTGGGCCCAAACAACCCAGCCCGCATCCCTGGGAGCCCAGGCCAAAGCGGGCCCAGTCCTGAGGACTGCCACAGACAGCGGTGAGGCAGGTCCCATGATGGCCTGAGGGGCATGGGTTGGCTCTCTCTACCGGATTTGGGACAAAACAGCCCCACTCACTCACCAAGGAGACGCTGGGAGTCTTGATTCTGCGCCCCAGCCAGAGGAGTGATGGTGTGGAGGGCATGGTGGGGGGTCCAGGCCAGAAGTGCAGGGAACGCTCCCATCCTCCCTCTCACTCCCCTCACCCCATCCCTGGTGTCCCCTTGGAGCACCCTCTCCTTCCCCAGGCCACCTCATTCTTCCCTGCCTCTCCTTGACTCGGCTTAACTTTCTCCTCCACTGCCCTTCGCGCCATCAGGGCTCCTCTGGGGACACAGGCAGGACACCCCAACTAGACTTTCGGGGTTGACCCTCTGTCCCGGGGTCCCGGGCACGCGCCGTCTACCCCACCCCGCCGCCCCCCAGCCCTCTCCGTCTCCCTCCCCCGCCTCCCACCGCCCCCATCCCAGCCGGGCCCCTGATCGCCCTGGCCCCGTGTCCCTCACCGGGTGGCAAGGCGAGGAGGCTGAGCGCGAGGATGGCGCAGTCCACGCCGTGGCGCTCCCACCACGAGCTCACCCTCACCACGTCCTGGACCCGCACCTCCAGCTCGCCCAGCAGCGACTCGGCCCCGCCGCTCGCACGGAGCTCGCCCCGCGCCGGTTCCATGGGCTCCGCGCGGCGGGCTCGGCGCCCGCGGAGGACTCGGAAGACCCGGAGCGGCTGCGGCGCCGGGCGGGCTAAGCGCAGAGCGCGAGCCGGGCGGGCCGGGGCGGAGTCACGCGCGCGGCTGGGATCCCCGCCCCCCGGTTAGGGCGCGTGCCGGGCGCCAGGGCTCCTGCTGCCGAGCGCGGCGGCCACCCGGCCCGGGGCCACCCTCCCGGCGGGCAGGACCAGAATCGCCGCAGGACGAGCGCGCAGATGTGCGGGGGTGCGGAGGCCATCCGGAGCCAGAAGCAGCTCGCGGTCCAGCGGCCCCGGCGGGGGCGGGGCGGGGGCACAGAGACCCCAGGGGAGACCCCCGAGGGCCTTCCCTGTTTGCCTGATCTCAAATAACTCCCTCGCGTTCTCCCGGACCCCGCACCCCGCTCGGGTTTGTGGTACCATTTTTATCCCATAGCTTAAGTATTTTTCTCAGTAGCACTTAGCGGACTCTCCCACACAAGACACGGACATTTGTTCCCTGTTTCCACCGACAGACTGGGCGCAGGTGCCGACAGGCCTCACTTTGCCGATTTTGCTCAAGCTGTATCTTCAGTACCTTAAACAGTGCACGAAAATATTTTTGAATTCATGGGACAGAAAATTCGAGGCCTCACTCTACCCAGACCAGTGGGGGAGTGGGGGCACCCCTTTGAATCTGGCTTTAGCAGCAGTGACCCGTGGAGGGTTGGCTTCCCAGCCCAGTGGCTTTGGGGGTGAGAAGGGATAACTATAGGGAAAAAACGTTCAGAGCTCAGCATTCCAGGTGGGGTCCCTCTGCAGTGCCGCTCACTCGGGGGCGGTGCCCGGGTCTGAAAGCCAAGGCAAACAGCACCCGTCCTAGCCCTTCCCATCAGCCCAGGCCCCAACCCAGCGCTGCTGGAGGTCGGCCTTGGCCCCAGGAGCACAAGCCACTGTGTTCTGCAAACACCCTTCTCGGCTCCTGAGGGTCCTTTCTCCTTTTTCTTTTTTAACTTTCCCCCTGGTTTTGTACTGAAGTCCCTTTAAAAATGAGGTCTGGGATGGTGAGGACAGCAGCACTGGCCTCAGGAGACCTTTGGAGAGGGGGAGGG